>NC_141877.1:669637666-669940697 GCF_056163025.1 Triticum urartu
GGATTTCACCTCACTAGAGTCCTTATGGACGGCGGCAGCAGCCTGAACCTGCTTTACCAGGATACAGTGCGGAAAATGGGCATCGATCCCTCGAGGATCAAACCCACTAAAACGACCTTTAAAGGTGTCATACCAGGTGTAGAGGCCAACTGTATAGGCTCAGTTACACTTGAAGTGGTCTTCGGATCTCCGGATAATTTCCGAAGCGAGGAGTTAATCTTCGACATAGTCCCGTTCCGCAGTGGCTATCACGCACTGCTCAGGCGAACCGCATTTGCCAAGTTCAATGCGGTGCCCCACTACGCATACCTCTAGCTCAAGATGCCAGGCCCTCGAGGAGTCATCACGGTCAATGGAAACACCGAACGCTCTCTCCGAACGGAGGAGCATATGACGGCTATCGTAGCGGAAGTACAAAGCAGCCTCTCAAGGCAATTCTCCAATCCGGCCATTAAACGTTTGGACACCGTCAAGCATGCCCGGAGTAACCTACAACAAGACCGCCTGGCATGTTCCGAGTAAGTGTAGCAATGCGGCCCCAACCCCAGCCCTCGCGAACTTGCGAAACCAGTGTTGCGCGTACATAACTACGCTCTGGAAATACCATGGGCACAGGGGGAGGGGCACCATCACGGCACGCCCGAAACGCGGCTTAAACCGCACTAGGGGTTGCCGATTTCTTAATTTTCTCTTATTTTCAGGACTCCATTCTTCGGAAGGCTTTTCCGGCAGTACAATTGTCGCACAAACGATACAACCAGGGAAGCAGAAAGCTACGCCGCACTATGGAACTCTAAGGTGGTCTCTATGATGAGCAGTATACCTGTTTCACATAACATCCCGCAGCTCGCCCCTGGAAAGGACATGTTAAATAGTCCCATCTTTTGCTTATTGCACTATTTGTATCGTTCTACTTTGATCGCAGCCTTTTTAAATAAACAATGCATAGCTTCCGTCTATTATTGCATTACCCTTTTTTTACGAATATATGTTCATTAATGACATGTTGCACCCGTACACTTTGGTACGGCCAATACACCAGGTGCTTAAGTACCCCACAATACGGTGTGAGAAGTCCGAACACTTTCACAAGTGCGGCACCCCAAACTTATAGCATTATATGCATCAGCTCTGAATCATGTCTTGGGTCAATAGTTGGGTTTGCCCGGCTCCTATGTTTTGGTACCTTACGTTCCGTTATATCGGCTAAGGTAGCACTAGGAGAACTACTGCGATTGTGCCCCAGTTGAGCTGGGCTAAGTACCTCAGTAGAGAAAGCTAAAATTGACCATCATGATGAGGCGAGAGCTGGTCGCTATTCGAGAGGTTTTCGAGTTCCTAAAGACTTATGCCGCTTAGAGCGAGGAGTCAGCTTTGTCCGGCCTAGGCGTGGATAGGGCCCCGAACTCGGTCTTCCGAACACTAGGGGCTTCGCCGAAATTTAAAATTATAGAATTCTATGGCTAAGTGAGAGTGTTCAAGCATTATAGTCCGATTGCCTTGTTTGTTGTGTTGAGCGCCTCCCTCGAAGGACCCAAGAATGGGAAAAAGAGCGCTCATGTTTATCCCGAACACCCCAGCACTCGTGGCACGGGGGCAGAAGCCGACGACTCGCCATCTCTCAAATTTGATAAACGGCCGCACAGAAGGTAATATTTTAAATTCAAAAGCGTTGCTTAGCGCATATGAACAAGTTTTCAGCGTACAGGATCACAAATGCGAGTTTACTCAAAAATTACATCTTTGGAGCATTCATCCGCTATAAGGCGGGCACCCTTCAGGACGCCCTCATAATACGCTTCCGGGACGCGATGCTCCTTGCCCGGCGGCGGCCCGTCCTTCACCAGCTTCTCCGCATCCATCTTGCCCCAGTGCACTTTAGCACGGGCAAGCGCCCTACGGGCACCTTCGATGCAGACGGAGCGCTCGATTACTTCAAGCCGTGGACAGGCATCCACCAGCCGCCTCACCAGCCCGAAGTAGCTCCCAGGCAGAGCCTCTCCAGGCCAAAGCCGAACTACAAGGCCCTTTATGGCTTGTTCGGCTATCTTGTGGAGCTCGACCATTTGCTTCAGCTGGTCGCTCAAAGGCACCAGGTGTCCGGCCTCAGCATACTGAGACCAGAACACCTTCTCCGTAGAGCTCCCCTCCTCGGATCGGTAGTAGGCGGTGGCATCAGACGCACTACGGGGCAAATCTGCGAATGCTCCTAGAGAGCTCCGGACTCGGGTAAGTAACAAGTAATTCACTTTCACGTGCTTGCTTTGCATAATGAATGCCTTACCCGCCGCTATCTTCTTCATCGCTTCAATTTCTTGGAGGGCTTTCTGGGCTTCGGCCTTGGCAGACTTCGCGCTTTTAAGGGCTGCCGCAAGCTCGGACGCTTGCGTCTTTGAGTCAAGCTCCAAACTCTCGTGTTTTTTCACGAGAGCCTGGAGCTCTTTCTGCACCTCCTCCACCCGCGCCTCCTGCTTCCCTCTCTCTATGCGCTCCACGGCCACTATATTTTCGACCTCGGACAACGCTTTCTTAAGGATTGCCACCTCGGTCGTGGCCCCTATAATAGCACGTTGATCCTGTCATTTTTTGCAACCACATCTTCTCTATATACTTGCGCAAGGTATTACTTACCTTCCTTCTCCTCGAGTTGCCTCTTGGCATGGCCGAGCTCGTTCTCGGACCGCGCGAGGTTTTGCTTCAGCGTATCCACCTCCGTAGTCAGTGCGGCGGAGGCCAGCAGCGAAGCCTGCATACGCATATTGACTTGATTATGTTAGACTCCTGCGAATGTTATTAAATTCTCTATTCGGCTTTTCTTTCCGAACGCTGAACAGAGCATCAGGGGCTACTGTCTATGCGGTAATATTTTTACATATTCTTTACTTACCTCAAAGCCTGTTAGAAGGCTGGCACAGGCTTCAGTCAGTCCGCTCTTGGCGGACTGAACCTTCTGGATCACCGCACTCATAATAGTGCGGTGCTCCTCGTCGATGGAGGCGCCGTTAAGCACCTCCAGCAAATTGTCCGGTGCCTCCGGTTGGACGGAGGTCGCTGGCTTGGTAGGCTTGCTCCTCTTGGAAGGAGGCTGCCTACTAGAGTCCGGAACCGTTGAAGGTTCCGGCGCGGTGTCCGGCTCAAGGCCGGACTTGGAGCCCTTGGGGGTTCTATCCCCTTTACACCTGGAGTCCGGGAGGTCGCCTTGCGGCGCCTCCAAGACCACCTCCTCCTGGCTTGGAACCTGTTGGGACGCCACCGCGGCGTCGTCCGTAGGATGGGGGGAGGTAGCCGTCGGAAGAGAATTCACATCCGACGAATCCAGGGAACCGCTCGATGACACGTCGAGCAGTCTTTGGGTGGACTGCATAAACATGTTCGACGTTAGGAAAATCTATGCAATGGGGGAATACTATGAATCACTCTGGTATCCGGATACTTACGATCTCGCCAGGGGCTTGGCCCTGTGCGGCCACTCCTCTTCGCCGTTGTCGGCGTTGGTGGAGTAGTCCGGAGGAGGGGTCTTCCCCTTCTTGGACCCTTCGGCCTCCCCAGTTGGGGCGGCCTTCCTTTTCTTCCCTCCCCCCGCCGGAGGGGGAGAGGTCTCTTCTTCCTCCTCCTCGTCTTTATGGGAGGAGTGCGCTTTGGAGTCGTCAGATGATGAATCCGACACCTCCTGGCGCCGGGCACTCTTTCGAGTCCCCGTGGCCTTCTTCTTGGCCTTCTTCTCCGGCACCACATAGGGTGCCGGAACTAGCAGCTTCGCCAAGCGAGCGTCCGCTGGGCCTTCGGGCAAAGGAGCCGGACAGTTGATTTGTCGAGACGTCTCCTGCCAATCCTGTCAAAGGTAAGGGAGCTTAGATCCCGCATGGAGTCAAACTATGAAAAACTAATACCCTGTAAAAGGTAAAAATAGCTTACCGCATGAGCGTGACGCTGCGTGCTGAATCCGCGATCCTCGATAGCGGATGCGGGGGCCTCAGCGCCCTTGAAAAGCACCTTCCAGGCATCTTCGTATGTCGTGTCGAAGAGCCTGCTCAGAGTTCAGTGCCGCGCCGGGTCAAACTCCCACAGGTTGAAAGCCCGTTGTTGACACGGGAGGATCCGGCGGATGAGCATAACCTGGACTACGTTGACAAGTTTGAGCTTCTTGTCCACCAGGATTTGGACGCATGTTTGGAGTCCGGCCAGCTCTCCTTTTTTACCCCACAACAGGACCGTCTCTTTCCAGGAGGCGAGCCGCGTAGGGGGTTCGGATCGGAACTCGGGGGCTGGGACCCATTCAGGGTCGCGCGGCTCGGTGATGTAAAACCACCCCGATTGCCACCCCTTTAGGGACTCCACGAAGGAGCCCTCGAGCCATAGGACGTTGGGCATCCTGCCCACCATGGGGCCTCCGCACTCCGCCTGGGTGCCGCGCAACACCTTCGGCTTGACATTGAAAGTCTTGAGCCATAGGCCGAAATGGGGGCGGATGCAGAAGAAAGCCTCGCACATGATGATAAACGCCAAGATGTTGAGGACAAAGTTCGGGGCCAGATCATGGAAATCCAGGCCATAGTAGAACATGAGCCCCCGGACAAATGGGTGGAGAGGGAAGCCCAGTCCGCGGAGGAAATGGGGGAGGAACACCACCCTCTCATGGGGCCTAGGGGTGGAGATGAGCTGTCCCTCTTCGGGAAGCCGGTGCACAATGTCGTTAGACAAGTATCCGGCCTTCCTCAGTTTTTTGATGTGTCCCTCCGTGATGGAGGAGACCATCCACTTGCCTCCCTCTCCGGACATGGCTGGAGAAGGTTGAGGTGGGGTCTGCGGACTTGGGCGCTGGAGCTCGAGTGCGCGGAAATGGATAGGAAAAGGAGGAAGAAGGCGTGGATGAAAAGGTGGATACTTATCCCCTTATATGGGCGGACACGACTATGCGTCCCCACTAGCCTGGTAAAACTCGCTTATCTCCCAAGCACCGTAGTCAATGGCGCGGTTGGGTTACCCACGCCCGTATTGATGAGAATCCCGGAATAAGGGGACACGATCTCTGCTTTGACAAGACGTGCCAAGGAAACCGCCTCGCTAAACGCGCTGAGGTGGAACAGTAAAACAATTCGAATAAAGACTTGGCTGTGGTGTGATGTCACGCTACGAAATACGTCAGCAGATTAGATTTGTGTAAATATTATTCTCTCTATGGCAATATGTGGAAACTTATTTTGCAGAGCCGGACACTACCTTTGTGTTCAAAATCTTCTATGAAGTACTTGGAGGAGGAACCCGCCTTGCAATGCCGAAGACAATCTGCACGCTGGACTCGTTGTCATTGAAGCCTGGTTCAGGGGCTACTGAGGGAGTCCTGGATTAGGGGGTGTCCGTATAGCCGGACTATACCTTCGACCGGACTCCTGGACTATGAAGATACAAGATTGAAGACTTCGTCCCGTGTCCGGAAGGGACTTTCCTTGGCGTGGAAGGCAAGCTTGGCGATACGGATATGTAGATCTCCTACCATTGTAACCGACTCTGTGTAACCCTAGCCCTCTCCGGTGTCTATATAAACCGGAGGGTTTTAGTCCATAGGGGGAAGATACAATCATACCATAGGCTAGCTTCTAGGGTTTAGCCTCTCTGATCTCGTGGTAGATCTACTCTTGTACTACCCATATCATCAATATTAATCAAGCAGGACGTAGGGTTTTACCTCCATCGAGAGGGCCCGAACCTGGGTAAAAACATCGTGTTCCTCGTCTCCTATTACCATCTGCCTAGACGCACAGTTCAGGACCCCCTACCCGAGATCCGCCGGTTTTGACACTAACACCTCCCCTTACGCCGTTGATTGTTGCCCTGTGCGTTGATGTTAGCCACAAACTCCAAACTACCGTCAGCCTTACGTTTATTATTACCTCCTTGATTTGCTGGATTATGCTGATGACCTTTACCGTTGCCGTTCTTCTTTCCCTTCCCTATCTTCTCTTCGTCAGATGCTGGATCCTTGGTACTGTCAAAATCGGCGTATTTGACCAGAGCCGCCATCAGCTGTCCCATGTCATTGCAATCACGCTTGAGCCGCCCCAGCTTCTGTTTCAGAGGTACAAAACGGCATTTTTTCTCCAACATTAAGACCGCGGAGCTGGCATCCATCTTATGAGATGAATGTATTATCTCTTTTACCCAGCACACCCAATGGGTCGTGGATTCACCTTCCTCTTGCTTGCAATTAGTCAAGTCCACAATCGACATGGGTTGCTTGCATGTATCTTTGAAGTTCTGAATAAACCGGGCCTTTAACTCTGCCCATGGGCCGATGGAATTGGGTGGCAACGCGTTCAACCAAGTGCAAGTTGTTCCATCCAACATCATGGTGAAGTGCATGGCCATCGCTGCATCACTGACCTCCAATAACTCCATGGCCATCTCGTAACTTTCAATCCATGCATCGGGTTGTATGCCAGCTGTGTAATTAGGTACCTTCTGAGGCCCCTTGAAATCCTTTGGTAAACGCTCATTACGTAGAGCCGACACCAAGCAAGGGACACCTCGTATCCTTGTGGCCACACCTACTTCAACAGAGGTCGTCGGATAAACCAGAAAAGCTTGGTGAGCCGCCTGCTCAACTGCCTGTTGAACCGCCCGCTCGGCCTCTTGGCGGATCCTATCCTGGTCAACCAAATTAAGAGCTCCATCACGCGCCAGGTCATACCTGCGTGGCTGGTCACGGCGTTGGGCGTTGCTTGACATGGCCGCTGAATCCATATGCCTGCTGTAGCTCGGGCTCCGGCTCGGGCGAGGGGTTGAATGAATCCTGTACCGACTATAAGAATATGACTCCTGCTGTGCCAGAGCTGTCTGAAGAAGTTCTCTGACCCTTCGTGTTTCGATCGCCATTGGAGAGTCACCTTCCATGGGGAGAGCCGCCAAACGTGTCGATGCAGCGATCAGATTCTCCCGATGGCTAGGAAAATGACCCGGTGGTGTTGGTGTATAACGAGGTGGAACAGTATTCACCTGAGGGGGTTCCATAGTCTGCGGCTGACCTGGCACCCTAGTCCCGGGTGTTGCAATCCGGTTTGCTTCCGGCGGATTACTGGGACCGGCTCCGGGTGTGTGGAAGAGGTTCCTAGGATCGTAAGTCAGAGGCAGACATGATTGAGACTTCTGGTGCCTTCTCCTCATGACCTCGTTTGACGCGTTCAGATCCATCGTGAGCCGAAAAGCCTCTGATTGAAGTTGCTGAGCCCGGGTGTCCAAAGTCGTCCGCTCCGCTGCCATCTTGACCTCCTCCGCCGCCAAGTTTTCCTTGGCCTGTGCTACCTCCTCACGTAGCCACGCTACCTCCGCATCATGCTGAGCCTTATCCGTCGGTTCAACCACGGCGGTTAACAGGGCCGTCATCCTATCCATGAGATCCATCAGCACCTAAGCCGGCGGGCGCACAGGGTCTCCTGACCCGGCCGCTGCCACCCTGGTGGTTATTGCTGCCGCAGCCATAGAGTTTTGGGCAGGCTGTGTACCAGCCATGAAGACCCCTGCTCTATTCGGCGGCTCAAAGGGGTCCGGAATACTGCTGCCATCGGAACAGCCCCCAAGCCCACCATCTTGTAGTTGATACAATGAATCTGTCTTGCCTGTGGACGACTCACCATCCGAATTGATGGCCGTCTCACCGCCATCCACAGATCCTTCAAAAAACTCCCCTCCATGGATGCAACCCGCTAAGGCACGCCTCACGGTGGGCTGAGTCCGGGTGGGTCTCACACGCTGAGCCGTCTCGATGAGGTCGGTGCAGATGTCCGGCTCAGGGCTCGACTCGCCAATCCGGCCGATGAAGACGTGGATTCCGCCGAAGGGTACCCGGTACCTGTACTCAATTGAGCCGACATCGGGGCCCCAGCCTTCGTTGTCGATGTAGATCTTGCCTCGATGACTCTTGGTCATCCGTCCCACAGCGTATCCCTTGAGCCTTTCGAAGCTGCCATTCAAGAACTCAAATCCACCATGCGCTGGCCCACGGTGGGCACCAACTGTCGTGGAATTTTCATGGCAGATGTCCTAGTGAAAGGACTTAGTCGTGGAGCCATCGCAACTAGGAAGCTGAAAGGGGTTAATCGGGACAAAGGACACGAGAGGTTTTTATACTGGTTTGGCCCCTTGCGGTGAAGGTAAAGCATAGTCCAGTTGATGTGGTATTGCTAGGTTTCGATGACCAAGGAGCGAAATACGCTAGCTTGGCACTCGATCTGTTGTTTCTTGCCCTAAGCCGCCGCCGGGTCATCCCCTTATATACACGGGTTGCCGCCCTGCGGCCTACAGAGTCCCGGCCGGCTCATACAACATGTCCGGCTCGGTGACGTCTTTTACATGCCTTACTTTACAAGTCGTATTCATACATGACGGTTTATACTCATGGGCCTTAAGCCGCCTCTGGGCTTGGGCCTACTACAAGCCTTATCCTTAAACCATCACCTCTGTATACTCTTCGGGCTTTATTTAAGTAACCCGCCATTGTGATTGACCCGGCCCCTCCTGGGAAGGTCATGCCTAGTAGTCATATCCCCAACAGCGTCCCCTCTAGAAAACTACTGGGCTTCATTGTTTCCAGTAGAGGAATCGAGGCAAATCCAGCCAAAATCTGAGCTTTATCACAACTGGCTACACCAACAGACCTTAAACAGCTCCAAAAACTAGCTGGATGTGTGGCAGCTTTAAGCCGCTTTATCTCTAGACTAGGAGAAAAAGCATTGCCACTTTATCGGCTTCTCCGACGCACCGATCACTTCGAGTGGAAAGATACAGCAACGGCCAGATTGGAAGAGATAAAGGCTCTTTTAGCAAGCAACCCAATCCTAGCCGCACCAAGCGTCAGTGAACCAATGTTATTATACATATCTGCAACACACCAGGTGGTGAGCACAGTACTCATCGTCGAACGAGAGGAGGGCGAACACAAATTCCCGCTCCATAAGCCAGTATACTACCTATCCACTATCCTAAATCCATGCAAATCCCGGTACCCTCTCAAAATATAGCATACACGATCTTCATGGCATCCCGGAAGCTACGACACTATTTCCAAGAGTGCTCGATCACGGTGGCTTCCAAAGTTCCACTGAACAACATAATAAACAATCGCGACGCCATGGGCCGGATTGCCAAGTGGGCCATTGAGCTCCTCCCATTTTATATAAGATATAAGCTACGCCTGGCCATCAAATCCCAAGTACTAGCTGACTTCGTCGCCGAATGGACGGAAGCCGAACTCCCTAAAGAGTACGACACATATTCCAACTGGGTCATGCACTTCGATGGTTCCAAAATGCTGGAGGGCTTAGGGGCGGGCGTTGTCTTAACATCCCCCACCAGAGATACAGTTCAGTACATACTCCAAATATTATATACAGACTCCAATAATGCAGCCGAATACGAGGCCTTATTGCATGGTCTTCGGATGGCTGTCTCCATGGGCATACAACGCCTGGAAGTGCGCGGGGACTCCAACCTCGCGATATCTCAAATAAATGGAGATTTTGATGCCAAGGACCCGAAGATGGAGGCCTACCGTAACGCCATTCTCAAAATGTCGGCTCGGTTCGAGGGGCTCGAGTTTCACCATGTGGCTCGAGAAAGTAATCAAGCGGCGGATGTCCTTGCTCGCATCAGCGCCAAGCGCGACCCCGTCCCACCTAACATCTTTTTGGAAAGGCTTTTCAAGCCATCCGTGGTGTGGCAAGGGGAGAGTGGCAACGTCAGTCCGGATCCGACCATAACCCTAGATTCCGAACATAGTGATATCATCAGAGGCTCAGCCACCGAAATAACACCTTCGGCCCATCTTATAATGGCAGTCATTGCCCCATGGACCGAACCCTTCTTGGCCTACCTCAATAGGCGAGAGCTCCCTGAGGATCAGAATGAGGCTCGCTGCATTGTTCGGCGTTCGAAAGTCTATAAGGTCCACGAAGGAGAACTCTACAAGAAAAGCGCTACCGGAGTACTGCAAATATGTATCTCCAAGGAAGAGGGGCGGCAGCTCTTAGCTGAGATTCATGCCGGTCTCAGTGGTCACCACGCCGCAGTTCAGGCCCTTGTAAGCAAGGCCTTCCGTACATGCTTCTATTGGCCGACGGCCCGAGCAGATGCTCAGGACCTTGACCAACATTGTGTCGGATGCCAGCTTTTCGCCAACCAAAGCCATATGCCACCCACTGGTCTAGGGGCTTGACATGGTTGGACCCTTAAAGGAGGCAGCCATAAGAAAAAATATCTGTTAGTCATGGTAGATAATTTCACTAAGTGGATAGAGGCCAAACCAGTTAAAACGGCCGAAGTTGGACCAGTGATAGACTTTATATCCGGTATTGTGCACCGTTATAGTGTCCCACACAGCATCATCAACGACAACGGCTCCAATTTTACAGCCGATGAGGTGAAAGCCTGGTGTGCTAATGTAGGCATTAAGCTCGATTACGCCTCCGTCTATCATCCACAAACAAACGGTCAAGTCGAACGAGCCAATGGTCTTACTATGAGCGGCATCAAACCCAGGCTAGTGCGGTCTTTGAAAGAATCAGAAAAGCACTGGGTTGAGGAGCTCGACTCCGTACTCTGGGGGCTGCGGACCATGCCCAATCGCACTACTAGATATACACCTTTCTTCATGGTGTACGGTGCAGAGGTTGTGTTACCCTGCGACATTATTCATGACTCACCTCGAGTGCGCATGTACGAAGAGAGAGAGAGAGGCCGAGCTTGATCGGCAGGATAGCTTAGATGCCCTGGAGGAGGAGCGCGACATTGCAAAAGCCCGTTCCGCATTTTATCAACAGCAGGCCCACAGATATCAAAGCAGAGAAGTACGGGCCAAGACTTACAATGTTGGCGAACTCGGTCTACGCTTGCCGGAGAAGAAAAAGGACAGACTCAAGCCCAGTGGGAGTGTCCCTTCATCATTGACGAAGTTCTCACTGGAGGAGCGTACCGCCTGCGTGATGCATCAGACAACCGCCTCGAACCAAACCCCTGGAATGCGGCCAGACTCCGAAGATTCTATGCCTAGCGCCAAACCCTTCGTTTGCTTCCTCCTCCCTAGTGTTTACATTATTTTTTATCCTCTCTTTTTTCCCTCTTTTATTAGCATTAAAGCTTTCGTGCGGCTAAACTATATACCTATGACGTACACATTCTCAAATGTGTACGTCCATTATACCTGGGGGCTTCTTGCACAGAAGCTTATTATCATTATTTTTCGAGCATCAAGCTCATCACATATGTGTTTTTCCTCATATGTACCTTTTCTTTGCCATTATATGCATCGATATGACTTAAGTTTTGGCCAAGCTAGGTTGCCTGGCTCCTGTGCTTATGCCCTATGTTCCTGTTAGTTCGGCTAGGGCATAAAAGGAGCACCTCTGCGATTGTTACTGTCGGGCCATCCGGATGTGTACCTCAGACTGGGTGAATCCGAAAGCTAGCGTTCTTAAGGGAATATTCAGTCGGCGGACTAAAGATGTTTTACATTTCTTCCACTATGAACCCCCAGATGTTAACTATACTGCGATGTTTTCAATCACAGTTCGGACATGCATATTAACGCATGCATACCTAGGGAAAGGAACCCTTAACGGAACTAATCTCTCTGGAAGATGTTTCTTACAATCACAATGTAATATAACATAGCTAGCCGGATACAACTTGTCTGTTCAAGCAACTATGACCCCTACGCCTGGTTTCCACGCATACCCCGGTCTATTTTACCGCTTGAGTATTCAGAAACACTCCGCACCTTCGGGTCTAGAGGTCGAAGAGAAAAGGTCGGCCATGACAATCATTTTACAATCTGGCTAGGAACAAATATATTAAGGAAAGTACATAGTCACTTGGACACAAAAACTTCCTCCTCTATACCGTCCAACAGGCTGTCTAGCTTACAATCCTATTGGGAATATTTGGCAGCTACTTCTACTTGGTCATATACCAAATTATCAGGAATTTTTTTCCCATCTGACCCTAGCGGTCCGACCCGGGCCATATGATTCGGATCAAGCTTTGTATACCGTGTTTTTACCATGGCCCAGGCCTCTCGCGCACCTTCCCGGCAGGCTGATATCTTCCATAATCGAATATGCCACTATGCCCCTTTGAACAGCTCCACGAGCTCTGCCATACCTCCTGGAGGAGAGGCGGATGGTCATAAAGCCTTGACAACACGACGCATTGCCTGCCGAACTCGCTCGTGCATCTGGGATAGCTCTTGTAGCAGGTCGCCTTGAGATCCGGACATTTCTTCCTTAGGACAGCCAGTCAGCATACCTGCAGACATAAATCTGTCAGTTTCGGCCCTCACCGAATTATAGGGAGGCAAGTTTGAAAAGCATACTGAATATGCCGCCTTATAGCCTCTTATTCTCCTTCACGGCGTCAGCTAGTTGGGCTCGAACATCTTTTAGTTCTTCGCCCAGTTGGGTATGAGACCTGCAGCTTGTTCCTCTCATCCCTGACCTGCGTCAGCACATGCTCGCCTGCCGCATGTTGCCTTTTGGACTCTTGTTCACCAGCTTGGGCGTCCTTCAGTTTCCCTCTCAGTTGCTCTACTACTTCTGTCAGCAGAAACACAACAGTGTTAATATAACCGGTGTATGATTATACTTCTTTCCGCTAGGGAGAAACATTACCAGGTGGTGCCCCCTTGGATTTTTCCAATTCGGTGGTAGCCGCAGTTAGTTGAGTCTGACATTTTTCCAGCTCTTGAGACAGCAGGCTATTCTTCTCCATAAGTGCCTGATTATACAATGATCCTTAAATCAGTTGTATCACCTGCTTTAAGTCTCGGGGGCTACTGGTGTATGATTATTAAATCTACACTTACACGCATATCTTTTAGATACTGGTCCGTGGCTCTGGCAAGCCCATCCCGAGCAGCTCGGATGTACGCATCGGCCGAGCTGAAGGCATCGAATGCCTCCGTTGAAAAGTCGGGGTCACGGAGAGCGGCCCTCCGACGACGATGATTCATGGCGCTCTCCAGTTCAGAGTTCGTGACGAATATATCGTCTGAATCCTCTGTGGAAGGACAGTTCCGCGCCACTCCCGTGTCAGCCCCCGTCCTTAGGGCATGGTCTGGAACCTGACTAGTGGAGGCACGACCGGCAGGATCCCCGGACATAGTTTGGCGGACACTTTTCCTGATAGAATGCGGCGAATGGCATCACGATTTGATGTGGCGATCAGAAGATGTATTCTTGAAAAGAAAGCATTACCTCTTTGATGAAGGTTCTGACGTATTATCATTTGCCTTCCTCTTCGAAGATGTGCTCGATGCGGGCGCCGCTCTCCTCGGAGACGCTTCTGGTGCACGTAGTGACGTCGAGCGCCTCCCCTTTGGAACACGAAATAGTGCGGTGGGTGAGGCATAATAAGGAAACTCTTTCGAAGAAGGTGTCTTTTAAATTACTTCATGCGAAGCAGGGAGGAGGCCGGGGTAATCGGCGATGATGGGTACTTCCGTACCATCATAGCTCGTCTGATAGAATACTCCATCCTCGAGCTCCACAAATATGTCCGGATCTTCTTCGAATCCAGGGTCAATGTCCCGGTTGTGACCCTCTGGCTGGGGGCGGGGCTATGGATCCCCTCGGTAGCCTTCCTTCATTCCTGTTGCAAGTGGATAGGTTACTGTCCATCAAAAATGATTCAGGGAGAGGAGTAAAATGGTGGGATTGGAGCTTACCAGCTAGGAGGATTATACATGGAAAATCCATCTTGACATTGGAGACGAGTGAACTCCTCCTTCGCCCCTTTGTAAAGTTTGGCCAATATTTTGGCCAAAGCGGCGGGGGTTTTTGGACCCTTCCGACCGCAGCGTGAGGCGGCATCTTCCCCATTGTAGTGCCACATGGTAAGCCCTCTGTATTGGGGTGGTTGGAACCCCCCCCCCCCCCCCCCGCACTATGGACATCGCCATTACCTCGATTATTGATAATCCGGACTGGGCGAGCGTCTTAATCTTGCCCATCAACTGACTGACTTTCGCGCTATCCTCCTCCTCGAGGCTCCGAGGATGCCAGATGTGGCGTTTCTTCAATGGAGCGCTTGAAAATTCGGGGAGACCCATTCGGACTGGGTCAGGAAGAGCAACATCGTCAATATAGAACCATTCAGAAGGCCACTCTTCGGAAGCCTTCTTCGGCGTGCCGGACAGGTATCCGGTCCCGGCAATACGTACGCCACACTTCGGCTCCTCCCACTTTGAATATTGATCCCCCTTGATTACGAGGGACGAGAATAGTTTTCTCCATAATTCAAAATGGGCCTCACAGCCGAGGAATAGCTCGCATAGAGCAACGTAACCCGCGATGTGCAGGATGGAGGCGGGAGTGAAACTGTGCAGTTGGAGGCCATAATACTCCAGAAGTCCTCGGAGGAAGGGATGGATTGGAAATCCGACGCCTCTTAGCAAGAAGGGAACGAAGCATACTCGTTCCCCCTGGACGGATTGGGGAAATTCTCTGCCTGAACCCCGTCGTTGAAGGACGTCAATCCTTCTCGGACGGGGACTAGATCCGCGGGAGGAAGAAAGCCCTGTTTTTGCAGCTTCATCAGCTGACCGTGAGATATGGAGCATCTCTCCCAATCACCTTTTTCGGAGCCGTGGGGACGAGAGGAAGAGCTGGGAGCGCTAGCCATGTTGGAGTGGTTCCTCTTAGCGAGCTCTGAGGATTTCTTTCGCAGGGTGTGGAATGGATCTGAGATCTATTCTCTTTAAATTTGTTGTATTGGTCATGAACTATTTATTGTATTGAACTTTAATTATTTGTTTGAGTTGTAATAATAATTGAACTTCTTTTTGTTGATTTATTTTGTATGTGTTTGATCTTCTTTGTTTCACATTGAATGCAAAATGTTATTTGTGCTGGGCTCGCATGCTCTATTTTACGGTGCCTGCTGAAGCGGCACTCTCGCGCGCTAAATTTTTTGAGCGCCTGATGAACCAACTGACTAGTTCGGCGTGCAAAAGCGCTATTTCAGGGCTGTAAAAAACTTTTAGCGCGCCGCGCCTGCACGTGTCTGTTGGAGATGCTCGAAAAAGATGCACACAAGTAACAGGCACGTCCAGAAATAAGAACATCATAGTTTTTTTCATTGTGGTTTCATCTCTTCGTTCTCACATATTTGGCCTCTCATCTAGTTCACCGGTACTCAAGGAAATGACTCACCTCATTTATTTGCACCACCAAGACTCAATATCGACGGCTGGCACCATATCTAAGGGTAGTGAGTATCAGGTGATACGGGAGCTTAGATGCTCCCGTGATACAAGCTCCTACAAGTCGTTGGATCAGAGATCCAAGACCCGATGGTCAATGACAGAGCACCTGCAACTTTGTAGTAAAACTCTCCAAGAATTTGATATTTACGTGCAAGTCCAAGAGCATCGTTGTCAGCCTTAGATCTCAGATCCAACGGCTTGCGGGAGCCCGTATCATGGTAACACGTAAGCTCTTGTATCACTTGATATTTCCCGTGTCTTAGGATTTGATACTATATGCACTCGATGACCGGGGGGGGGGGGGGGGGGGCAGCAGGGGCGGCCGCCCCGGGCCCCCAGGATCGAGGGGCCCCCTCCCAGGTAATTACGTGAATGTAAAGCAGCCCATAAGCGATAGCTTCACGTAGGAAAAGAAGTAGCCTGATCCAAATAGAAAGGGACGGCAGGCAACAGCGTGCGTACGATCAGGACGGAAAAAAGAGACACTCTCCTTTAGCAAAAAGAAAACGATCATGCAACATCAGTTTATCCCTAATTTCCGATTCTCTGTTCCATGGTTTCAAAACTCCAGATCCCAGGTCGCGCAGGGCAGACCGGTCTCCCGGCGCTGAACGCAGCGACGATGTAGCACGCACATCGCCGAGCGCCTGCCACCAGAAAACGCCATCGCATCATCGCCGAGCGTCCAGCCACTGACGCCCATCTAATCAATCCAAGGTATATCATACTATAATTTTCCTACAATTTTCAGTAAAACTTCGTACTAGGGGAAGAAATAGTTTGATACTACAATTTTCAGTAGCCAAGATGGGAATTCTAGAAGTTGGAAGGATTTTCATGTTAAATATTTGTTTGATTTAATTGATCACTTCTTTGAAGAAAGGATTTAAAAAACTCATGGTGTTTAAAGATTTATTCAGATTTACGTACTGTATCGGTGATTGTTGCATCAGCTAAAAGGATGCTTTCCAACTTGAAATTATTGATGAACAAATTATGTATCGAGAAGAAATCGATGGATGAGATTGACATCGACACAATCGTAAGTGGCTTTGCATCGAAGAATTTTACAAGAAAATTTGTAGGTAAATTGTATAAGTTATTTTATATAAATATTGGCTTTTGGATGCATTTAAGTAATTATTGATAACATTTTGTAGATGCATATATTATTTATTATCATTTCTTTTTTAGAATCGTTATTTATCATTGCTATGATGTTTATATTAAGGGGCCTTAAATTTTACTTTCGTCCCGGGCCCTCAAAATCTTAGGACCGGCCCTGTCGATGACGATGATCGGCTACTTGTAAAGCGTGATGGCATTTGCCATGTTCATGTTGTCTGGTGGTTGTCTTGCCGCAAACTGACTAAATGATGTGGTATCTCAGCTATTAGCAGGGGCGAACACACACAAAAATCATGTGATGCTAGCAAGCCTCAGGTGGCCTTTGTTTGAGCTTTAGCTACAGATTATTGGATTCCAGTCCATCCAAAATCAGATTCTCAAACAAACAGTTAGATTTCTATCTTAGCTTTGAAAAATCAGATTCTGGAAATTGAACTACGCCGACGTGCAAGCCCGAAGCTGCGAATTTGCTGATTCCCGGGATTCCCGAGTGGCCACTTATCCAGGTTCCAGAATAGACCGACCTCTCCCCGTTATTACGCTAAAAATGCCACTGGCCCCGTCCAATTTCCTCCAGCGCCAGGTTATCCTCCACCTCGTCCTTTCTCACCCAACCAACAGAGAAGGGGATTTCCTCCAGCGCCGCCGCCCCTCCCTATAATCCCGGTGCCTCCCCACGGCCACGATCTCTGCTGCGCGGCCGTCCCCGGTCTCCACCTCTGCCGCCGTCCGCCCGTCCCCAATCTCCACCCGTGCCGCCCCCAATCTCCTGTCTACGGCGAAGGGGATGGATTCAAGCAGCTCCACCCCGACCTACAACAAGCTACTCGCGTCCCCTAGTTCCACATGCACTGCCCCCGCCGGTGTCCATGTGTGTCCATGCCGTCCAGGGGGTGGATATTTGCCCTATTATTTGCCAATTTTTGTTTGTCTTTTCTACTGAATAATTGCTCAAATCATGTGTATATGCTCCCGGTCAGAATGTGTATAGATGTTTGAATCAAAATATTTCTGAGTCGTTCAAACAATGTGGTCAGTTTTGCAAGTTCTATATTTAACCATTAGTGCATTCGGGGGTGTTACAGACATTGCATAGCTCGTCTGCTTTTCCTAAAGCAGGGCAAACAAACGGCTAGCTTCTGATTCTTAGAATCCGTAGCTGCAGCTGATTCTCACAATCCAAGCCACGGCTGATTCTCAAGAATCTGTAGCCCAAACAAAGGGGGCCTCAGTGACCAGACCACACAAAGTCAATAACTGTAGACGAATCGTTCTGTCGGTCTTTTATCCAAGTTATTATATCATTGATTGATACCGATTTGCATGCTATCGTGTTTGCCAGGCGCACCCATGTGGCCCCGCCACTGCCGCCTGCCGAGCCAATCCCCGCCCCATCTACCATCATCCTCTACCTTCGTTCGAGAGGAACCGTCGACGGCGCCCCTGCAAGGTCACTTGCCTCCACCGTTGCCAGGGTTCGGGCGCACATCAATTTCACAAGAGAAAGGATGAATCATCAATTTCGCCAGCAACACATCAACATTGATCAGATATATCAAAAACTCGTACAGTCCAATGTCAGCGCACGTACAGCCAAGGAAGTCGAAGGCTTCACACCAAGGCGCGTCAACAGCCGGTCCAAGAGGATAGCGCAGCCCAACAGGAGATTCGTCGGGCCAGAATGGGCCCGTTGAGCCCGCTCGCCTGGCGGCTCGCTACTTAACCACAGGCGACGAGAGGATCAGCATCCAGGCTGGATCAGAACGAACGGCGGCTTTCTCTTCTTTCCCCATCTACCTACCTTTCTTCCTTCTCAAGAACAGAGAGAGAGATTCGATTGTAATTTGAATTCGGGCTTGTAACGAGAGCTAATAGTAGATCGATCTGGTACCTAACATCATGGTATCAGAGACCAACACCACTCCCTCCGCCGCGTCTAAACCTGGACATCCGCCGGCGAACCCAAGCGCGGCAAGCGTTCGTCTCCGCCATGGATCCCGCGCTCAAGGAGTACCTCGACAAGCTCCATCAGGACGCCAAGGCCGACTCCGCCCACGTCCTCAAGCAGCTGCAGGCGCAATCCACGCAGATCGACGATCTCCTTCACTGGAAGCCAGATCTCGAGGCCCGCTTCGCGAAGCTGGAGTCCACGGTCGCGGCGCTGCGCGCGACCGCGCCTACACCACCACCGTCGAGTGGAGCGGCAATCCCACATCACCTACCTCCTCTGCCCCAAGTGCGAGGAGATCTCCACAGGCCCGATGGCCGCGGCGACGTCGACTTCACCGGAGGGGGATCGTCAGTGACCCACGAGTCACCGGCGGCACCTCCGGTCACGGGTACGCCTTCCCTTCCGATCATCCCGGCCCCTGTTCCTCCCTTGTCCTCATCCATCCTGACCAATTTGGGTCAACCACCGTCCATGAGCTTCCCGGTGTTCACCGGTGATAACCCACAGCTGTGGAAAACACTTTGCGAACAGTACTTTCAGATGTTCACTGTCCACGACGCCTACCATGTTCCCATGGCCATCTTGAGTTTCTCTGGTCCTGCAGGCATCTGGCTGTAATCAGTGCAGAAGAAATTGGCCGGGCTGGACTAGGAATCCTTTACTTCTCTTCTCTGCACCCGATTCGGGCGCGACAAACATCAAATGCTCATTCGACAGTTTTACGCTGTCAAACAAACTACCACAGTAGCAGATTTCATCGAGCGTTTTGAAACCTTGATGAATCATCTTATATCTTACTCAGAGTCCACTCACCCGTATTTTTTCTTGACTCGTTTTGTGGAGGGACTACGGCCGGATATCCGAGCGGTGGTGCTCGTTCAACGACCGCCGGACTTGGACACGGCATGCTCGCTGGCCCTACTTCAGGAGGAAGTGGCCGACGGCGAGCACTCGTTCGGGCGCCTCGCCAACTCCTTGCGCGCCCACAACTACGCGAGCCGTTTGACGCCGCCGCCCCTCTTCAGTCGACCTGCTACACCAACATCGGTCTCTGAAGATCGTCGCGGTACTAACGCAGCACGCGCAACCCCTGAAGCCAGCAAGGTCGCCGCCCTCCGCGCCTTCCGTCGCGCGAAGGGGCTCTGCTTCAAGTGTGGCGAACGGTGGGGCAAGGATCACACATGCCCGCCCACGGTGCAAATGCACATCGTGGAGGAGCTTCTCGCCATGTTTCCCCAAGACGACGTGCAGTCAGAATCGCCACCAGCTTCACCGATTTCTGACGAGGAGAACCTCTGCACTCTGTCCCGTCAGGCTGAAGACGGCTCGTCAGACCCAAGGGTACTGCAGCTGAATGCTTGGCTCCAAGGGCATGAGATCCTGCTGCTTGTCGACTCCGGTAGCTCTACGTCCTTTGTAGACAGCTCCCTGGCAGCGAAACTCATCGGAGCCAAGCCACTGCCGCGCCCATGCCGCGTTCGTGTCGCCTATGGCAACACCATTCCCTGCACCACCTACATTCCAGCGTGTCAGTGGACAACCCAGGGGCATGATTTTAGGATATATTTCAAGATCCTCAAACTGGGCTCGTACGATGCAATTCTTGGGATGGATTGGTTAAGACAGCACAGCCCCATGAACATTGACTAGATCGAGCAAGTCTTAACTGTTACAACTTCAACCGGCCAACTGACGCTATCTGCCACGGCTTCAGATCAAACCCAATGTTCTATGATCTCCGCACCAGAGCTCCTCAAGGCTTGCAAGCAAGGATCAGTGGCACACATAGTGCATCTCAGCTCTCTTGACGGCACCAGTACTACAGATGCGCCGATTCCTGTCGAGATCTTGCGCCTACTGGAACAGTTCGCAGATGTTTTTGAGGACCCGCGGACTTTGCCGCCTCGCCGCGATTGTGATCATTGCGTTCCTTTGATGGCCGGCGCGCAACCTGTCAATTCCAGACCATACAGATACAAACCTGAATTGAAGACAGAGATCGAACGTCAGGTTCAGGAAATGCTCGATGCAGGGATCATTCAGAAAAGTTCCAGCCCCTTTTCGTCCCCAGCCCTGTTAGTCAAGAAAAAAAGATGGTACATGGTGCTTGTGCGTTGACTACCGCCCTCTCAACTCCATGACCGTGGTCGCCAAGTTTCCAGTACCAATCATTGACGAGCTCCTTGACGAACTGGCCGGTGCAAAATGGTTCTCGAAGCTCGACCTGCGTGCCGGATTTCATCAGATAAGGATGACAGAAGGCGAAGAGTACAAAACGGCCTTCCAAACACACTCCAAGCACTGGGAATACCGTGTCATGCCCTTCGGAGTAGCGGGAGGCCCGGCCACATTCAACGGAGGCATGCACACCACCCTGCGCCCAGTCATGCGCAAATGCGTCATTTTGTTCTTCGACGACATCGTCATCTTCAGCAAAACCTTGTCTGAGCACATCCAACACATCGCGCGCGTGCTCCAGCTGCTCAGAGACGACCACTGGCAAGTCAAGCAATCCAAGTGTTCCTTCGCACAGCGCCAGATCGCTTACTTGGGGCATGTGATCGACGAACGAGGTGTCTCTACAGATCCCAGCAAGGTCCAGACGATCCAGCGGTGGCCTGTCCCTCAATGCGCCAAAGATGTGCGCAGTTTCCGTGGCCTTGCTGGATACTATCGGAAGTTTGTGCAGCACTTTGGGATCGTTGCAAAACCTCTGTTCAACCTGCTCAAGAAGAACCACCAGTTTGTCTGGACAAGTGACACGCAACAGGCGTTCGACACTCTGAAACTAAAGCTCACAACGGCACCTGTGCTGCAACTTCCAGATTTCAGTAAGAAGTTCGTGATCGACACCGACGCATGCGCCTATGGCGTCGGCGCTGTCCTCCAACAAGACGGCCACCCGATCGCCTACATGAGCAAGCCGCTCAGCCCCAAGAACCGTGGCCTCATCACTTGTGAAAAAGAATGCTTGGCCATCCTCATGGTCGTGGAGCAATGGCGCCCTTACCTGCACAACGATGAATTCATCATCCACACAGATCAGAGAAGCCTCGTGCACCTCGATGATCAGCACCTGTCCACCCCGTGGCAGCAGAAGGCCTTCACCAAGCTGCTCGGGATGCGCTACAAGATCTGCTACCGCTCCGGATCTTCAAACACCGCCGCGGATGCGCTCTCGCGCCGCACCCCTGATGAGTCTGTCGCAGCTGTGTCTGTCTGCACCCCAGCTTGGCTGGACAACATCGTGGCGAGCTACAGCGCAAATCCACAAGTTCAGAAGATTTTGGAAGATTTATCCAAACGACCAGACCCAAAAGGGCGTTTTCCACGCGCGATGGCCTGCTCTACTTCCGTGATCGGCTCTGGCTGGGCGGCTCCCCCGCACTGCAGCAACGGATGCTCCGTGCTTTCCATGACAGCACCATGGGCGGCCACTCCGGCGTGCCAGTCACTTATCGCCGCCTGCGTCGCCTTTTCGCCTGGCCCAAGATGAAAGAGCACACTCGTCAGTACGTCCAGTCCTGTTCAGTTTGCCAGCAAGCAAAACCAGAGCGCGTCCGCTACCCGGGACTGCTCGAGCCTTTGCGGTGCCAGACCGCGCCTGGAAGGTGGTCACCATGGATTTTATCGACAGCCTCCCTCCTTCAGGCAAGTACAACTGCATCCTCGTCATTGTCGACAAGTTCACCCGTTACAGCCATTTCCTCTCTCTGAGCCACCCATTCACGGCGGCCAAGGTCGCGCACGCCTACCTGGAGAACATTTACAAACTCCATGGGCTTCCGGAAGCGATCGTATCGGACAGAGACCTGGTTTTCACAAGCAAGTTCTGGCAAGAAATGTTCAAGATCATCGGGTCTGAACTCAACATGAGCACGCCGTACCATCCGCAGACTGACGGGCAGTCGGAACGCGTCAACCAGTGCCTGGAGATATACTTGCGGTGTTTCACGCATGCCTGTCCAAGAAAATGGCACCAGTATCTCGCCCTCGCAGAATTCTGGTACAATTCTTCCTTTCATTCTTCATTGGGCACCTCACCTTTTGTTGCATTGTATGGCCATGAACCACGACATTGGGGCATCGAAGCGGCCTCCACTTGTTCCATTCCCTCCCTCAAGGACTGGCTCGAGGAGCGCAAGCATATGCAGCAGGTGTTGGCCGAGCACCTCCATCGAGCGCACAACATCATGAAGGCGCAGGCTGACAAGAAACACACTGACCGCTCCTTCGTCGTCGGGGATGTCGTCTTCGTCAAGCTCCAACCCTACGTTCAAACGATGGTGGCGCGTCGCGCCAACCACAAGCTCTCCTTCCGCTACTTTAGACCTTTCAAGATCATCCGCGTCATCAACCCCGTCGCGTACGAACTAGAGCTTCCGGACGGCGCCAAGGTCCACCCTGTCTTCCACGTCTCTCAGCTACGGCGAGCGCTCTCCAACAACACGACGGTGGAAGACAAGTTGCCCGTCCCACCGGAGGAACCGCTGTCGCCGGTGGAGATCATCGACACCCGCTGGCGCAATACCCCCCCAAGGCCGGCGCGAGCAAGTACTCGTGCGCTGGTCTGATCCGTCCATCCTCGACGCCACCTGGGAAGACGCCAAGTCCATACGCGAGCGCTTTCCAGCTCTACTGGCTTGGGGGCAAGCCAGCTCTCAAGGAGGAGGGGATGTCAGCGCACGTACAACCAAGGAGGTCGAAGGCTTCACACCATGGCGCGTCAACAGCCGGCCCAAGAGGATAGCGCACCCCAACAGGAGATTCGCCGGGCCAGAATGGGCCCGTTGAGCCCACTCGCCTGGCGGCTCGCTACTCAACCACAGGCGACGAGAGGATCAGCATCCAGGCTGGATCAGAACGAACGGCGGCTTCCTCCTCTTTCCCCACTTACCTACCTTTCTTCCTTCTCAAGAACAGAGAGAGAGATTCGATTGTAATTTGAATTTGGGCTTGTAACGAGAGCTAATAGTAGATCGACCTGGTACCTAACATCTGACGACGCAAGTCCTTCAGAATATAGCTCCACTTGACAGGCAAGAGGTTTATCAAGGATTAGATATAGAATCATATGTGAAATATACGTTACCACTAGAAAAATCATATGGCAGTGAGATAGAGTTTCACTATCAGAGTATAACAAAAGTTAAGATCCTAGGCAGAGGAGGGACGCATAAATTTCACAAACTACGGTCCAACCAAGATATGTCAGATATTAAGCACTGCATACAGTCCTGGCTCCATAAACATACCCAAGACACCTCGCTTGTCAGCAACATGCCTGCGGATCCTCCCAAACCCACCCTCGCCCCAACCATCTCCCCATGAGTTCTTGAAGCGCCAATACTTAACGCCGCTGGGATCCGTGCCATAACCAACAATCAAGACATTGTGCCTGTTAGTTCTTGTTGGCAAGGCTTCATAGTCCATGATGCCCCCTTTGTAATTATGAAGATAAATTGTGCCCTGTAAACTGACAATCAGGGGCTGCTTCGCTACTGCTTTCTCCAGAGCATCCTCGGTCCAGTAGACAAGCCGAAAGCCTCATATCCTTGCCGCTACTGATTTGTCCTTCTTGCAAATACTTCTCCGGGCCTTGTATGGGTAGGAGGATTCGCTCGAGAGTCCATTTTTCTGTATATACCGGAGAGCGAGAATTGAGAAACCACCCCAGCAGCCATCGTTGTTGTAATCGCAGTCGATGAGCTCTTGAACTGACAGGGAGATTTTCTGCGAGGTTTTGAGGATGTGTATTGCTTCCACTGAGGCTGCAGCCGCCATCGCCCAACAACAGCCTACGACAAATATACGTACAAGTTAAGGTAGTGTAAAGGGATCATGTGCTGAATGCAAATATAGGTTGGCCTTGTCAACTGCCATGCATAATTAAGCTGCACCTACACGCAGCTAGGAATAAACCAGGATCTACTATGGAACAATTTAAAACACATGCTGCAACAGAAAATAAGGTCGAGACACTACATACCACAACTTTTTTGGTTCCTCACAACCGGAGAGACAACACCAGCTTCGACCCAGTCAATCCTCGACGGGCGGGTGGACTTCTCAGCATGCTCTTCAACCTTCTTCATATACCAAAGTCCAAGACCAACGCAGCATGCAGGTATTGCCATCACGTACGTCCTGGTGTCCCTGGAAAAATGATGGAACACACTATGTAATCACAAACCCTTCAATGCAGGGGCCCTCCCGAGAAACTTTCTTAGCATTCACTCAGGAGTATGATTTGACAACAAATGAAGAAATCTTTGGCGCGCCAGGCATTAAGAACATTGCAACATGATTTATGACTGCATGTCGGTCGCGGATAAATTCCAACTACAAATATTTTTTTGAAGGAATTTCATCAAGAAAGCAGGGTGCTCCCGCAATTTCATAAAGAAGAATATAGTTGGCTCGGTTTATAAGGAAAACTACGCCAAAAATCATATAGGTGATTATAATTGATTAAGGGACGATCAGGCAAAAAACCCGGCCATGAGCAAAAAAATAGAAAAGGAAAAAGGAAACGATAAAGCCGCCGCCAGCCATCTCGACCTCCCACCTATAGGGCTGGACCAAAAGCTCGTAGCTCGTGAGATTAATGAGCGCTCGATAGTTCGGCTCGTTAAGCTCATAGCTCGCTTCTTAATGAACAGAGCCAATCATTGATTATAGCTCGTTAAGCTTAACGAGCTTAACGAGTGAGTTAACGAGTTTCACGAGTAGCTCGTTAAGCTCGTTAGCAACAACACAACACATATTTTTATCTTATGTGACAAACTTTTTGTAGCATCTCAGCCCATCTATTTAATCTAATCGACATATGAGGCAACAAACTACTTCATTTCTTTTGTAGTCACCATATTTCATCTTGAAAGCCATACCTACACATTCATCATGTATATCATAACATATTATAATCTGTTAACGAGCGCTCGCGAGCGCTCACGAGCTTAACAAGCTTCAAACGAGCCGAGCCGAGCAGGGTTTTCTGCTCGTTAATCTTAACGAGCTTAACGAGCCGAGCCTTAACGAGCACGAGCTTAACGAGTACGAGCTTAACGAGCCGAGCTGCTCGTTAGTCCACCCCTACCCACCTACTCTCTTGCTACCCCAAGAGGAGTGAGCAGGATCTGCGGAGACGTCTTCAAGAAGGAAAAATGACGTCTGCAGGCACCGTCGCCGGTGGCATCGATACCTGTCAACTAGTAAAGCTTTCGCCCAGAAACCGCCCACGCCTCCCCAACGAAACCTATAAAAGGGCCCGGCCACATCAACAACCACCACGACAACCCAAGAATTGACCAAACACATACTAGTGGAGAGGAGGAACCCTTCGACGAGAACTCCCAAGGAAGATGAGGTCACCGCGCTATCACCGCGATAGCCGATCCCCATAAAATACAAGGCTTTCGCCCAGATCTCTATGCCCCTCCACCTCACCAAGCCCCGGGGAAGAGGCCCAACCATTGCCAGTGGTAAGTGAATCGTGGCTCCCACCCAACCGGCAGCGGTATACCATGCCTGCCGGATCAGAGAGTACACCAGTACCAAGGAGACAAGGTCGCCTACATGCAGTCACCACCACGTCCACACTCCTCAGCCACCAACCACCAGGCCCTCCGAGCCACCACAGGTTTTGAGGGGTTTCAAAAGGTTGATGCACATTGAGTTCATAAGCATTAACATATTTTAAAAAATCTACATCTGCTCCCAAAATCGCATTGTCATGCTACAAACTTGAACAATGTCGTATGCTGCAGGAAATTCATATGAGTACTATATTCTAGTATATTGCTGAAGAAACATGGTGCATCTTTACTTTGTCAACCATAAGATATTAACCTGAATGACCTGACGCAATGGTAACAGACTCATTTACCTGCTAAAGAAGCCAAAGCGACGGCCAGCAGTATCCCCAAGATTCCTCTTAGACTGCAATTTGATCGCGAAAAAAAGTTCAGTTTTGTCGTATCACGCACACGCACTAACAGGAGAGCGAATTAAGCGAGAGGCGTACGTGTAGGTGTCGCAGCCTAGGTCCGGCCGACCTCGAGCTAGATGGCGCACCGGCCGCCGCGGACCGGCGCAGCAGGGTCCTCCCCACTGTGCCAAAGCCAAACGCCCGACGTGTTGAATGTATAATTTGGCTGCTAGATATTCTATGGGCCAAATTAATTTAAATGTGTGGTTGACATATATGCTTTTGGACTTGCTGTTTATTTTGAAATGCAGGCTTGTCAGGTGTAAGAAGTTATTTTACCCAAGACAAGTATATAGAATTCTGTATGGACTAGCGGCTACATGGACAAATTCTCATGTGCTGGGCTAAACCGTGGTTGCTAAGATGAAGGAATTTTAGCATGGGCAATGAAGTCACCTAAACAAAGCAAGCACAGATGGTGGGTCATTAGTCCTTATTATATAGTGTGATAGCGACCTTGCCGGAACATTTTATTCATATATCCAAGAGTCTTTATACGTGAATATGGCCTAGATATGTACTACAGATAGCATGCAGATTTTGTACACATGTATTACATGGTAACCGAATCGAGTCCTGTTCGATTTTAGTTTTGGAGTTGTATTCCTGTACGGCAAGGCATGCTACGTAACCAGGTCTTGCCTTGTATACGCAAAGTCCAGCGTACCTTATTTATAAGGCCACGGCCGATTGGAAAAAGCCCCAGCAATCGATCTATCAATAAAAACTACTTTTTCACGTATGTCTATTTTCTGTTGCTACTTCCTGCCGAGCCCTAGCAGCCTTAGGGTTTGGCGATCTTTGCCGTTTTGCACTGGAAAGCGGCCGGTTCTCCTCCACAAAAGCGAGGAAATCTTTGTTGCTTTGCCCGTAAAGCAATTGTTCGTCGTCACGAAAGCACGACAAATATCCTAGTGTTGCGCGGCAATTTCGCGTGCCAACACAATTGGCGACTCCGCTGGGGACGAGAAGAAGAAGAGCTACATGATGAGTACCGAGTCCAAGAACGGGAGCGACATCGACCCGGAGAACGTCATCGCCGTCACACTCGACGATTTGTCGGAAGATGTTCGACGCGAGCTTGAAGAGGAGCTGGAGAAAGAAAAGGTTGAGAGGTTGAAGCTGAAGTTGGCTGGATACGCGAAGACGAGGAACGGTGTCGTCAAAAAGGTAGTTCCGAGCCCTTCCGATGCTTAGCTAAAAAACTCAACCGAGGAAATTGCTCATCTAATTGATGTGTCCGTAGCTAGTAATTATGGTTCTGATATAGAAAATACGGCGCGTACAATTACTAAAGCAGTAGCTAATAGACTTGAAGAATTTAAGGTGCAATTTAATAAAGATCTTGAAAATTGTCTACCTGGTCATGTACGCTCATTAGTGCTGCAAGTCAATGATGAGTATTCTGGAAAAAGACCGATGCCAATAGACAGTAGCGGATTTAACAATTTGCCAAGTAATATACATACGCCTAGTGCATCGGCTAATGCTATGCAGCCTTACGCCCCTTTAAACAATAATCTAGATGGCCGGAACTATGTTGGTAGTTCGGCTAATAATTTTGTTCCTAGTACTACTGCTCCTATTGTTTCGACTTCGGTTCCAGAAAATCACAATAGCAATAACCGAAGTTTTGGATTTAATTCTAATATGCAGCAGCCTAGTTATCAGACAGTGGCATATAGTATGCCACCGCTGTCGCCTGTCGGTACCGGAGTTCCGTATGGGCCGGTTCCTGATTCATATTTTAGTGGGTCTCTGTTGCAAACTTCGCATGCTCCAATTTCTTTGCCGGAATTTCCACCACGTGCTGGTGTTCCATCTGCTCCACAAGCCAGTTCTCTACAGCCCAATAATAATTTTAAGGATCAGCTTGCTAACATACTTAGAGAATTTGGTTTAGAACCTAAGGGTAGAGCACGTGCATATCAAAAACCATACCCTGATTATTTTGACTCGACACCATATCCTCGTGGTTTTAGAATTCCAGATTTTGTTAAATTTACGGGGGAAGATGGTAGATCTACTTATGAGCATGTGGGACAATTTTTAGCACAATGCAGCGAGGTCGGCACATTGGATGTTTTTAGATTAAAATTGTTTCCATTATCTTTATCCGGTACTGCATTTACTTGGTTTACATCGCTTGCTCCTAATTCTATTTCAACATGGGCACAATTGGAGCAAAAATTTCATGAGTATTTTTATAGCGGTGAAACAGAACTTCGACTTTGAGATTTAACTATGGTTAGGCAGAAATATAATGAGCATGTTCATGATTATATTAGGAGGTTTAGAGATGTCAAAAACCGATGTTTCAGCTTGACCATAGCCGAAAAGGATTTAGCCGATCTTGCCTTTTCGGGTCTACTTGCTCATATTAAGGATAAACTAGAAGGGCAAGAATTTTTAGATGTCAATCAAGTTTTGCAGAAGGCTTTGGCGCAAGAAAACCGGGCTAAGGAAATTAAACAATATAGCCGGTTTAAAGATAATAGAAATAAAGAGAAAGATAACCATGTAGTTAATGCCTTAGATTATGATAGTGATTCGGCTAGTGAGGATGATGTTAATATATGTGTAGCTGAATGGGTTCAAGCGCCAAAGTTAAAACCTTTTGCATGTTCTGCTTTAAAACACACACCTGCTAGAAGAGACGAAATTAAATATACTTTTGATGTACGCAAGTGTGATAGGATTTTTGATATGTTACTACAAAATAAATTAATTAGAGTGAGGGAGGGTCATGTAATTCCACCTCCAGAAGAATTGGGTAGAAGAGCTTATTGTAAGTGGCACAATTCTTTTTCTCATGCTACTAATGATTGTAACGTGTTTTGTCGACAGGTGTAATCGGCCATCAATGAAGGACGATTGGCGTTTACAGAAGATTCTAAGATGAAGCTCGACAGCGACCCTTTTCCTATCAATGTGGTCGAGCTTGAGAATAAAAAAATGCTTATTCGGTCGGATCAGACCGAATCCGCAAGAGAGAAAAACATTGTTGATAACAGTGTTCCTCCAAGGATGATCAAACCAAAAAATCCAGAAATAGGAGTGTGGAAAGTCAACGGAGGGAGGAGACAAGCTCCAAGGCCAAAGCCGACAGTTAGCATGTTGTTGGAAAAATATACCTCACACAAGACCAACAATGTGTTTAATCGGCTCGGAGGTAATAAGCGTCCTAGGTCTTCTTCTGGACATGGCGTTCATGAGCAATGGCAAGGAGATTGGTATGACCAGCAACCATATTTTGCAATGGAGCCGACATATTGGGGTTGTGCGCCTCCGATGTACCCAAAGTTTCCTCCATGGGGATTTAATCCTTGGGCGCCATATCCTACAGGACCAGCAGGTTATTTTCAGCCGGGATGAATTCCGCCGAGGCCTATGTTTCGACCAAACATGCATAAGAAAAGGGCTCGGTTCAATGAGGAGGCTAGATCACATGATGCTATTGAGATTCGAGGAGGTCGATCACCGGTACGCAGTGCAGAACGCAACAACTATAAGGGCGACCACAAGCGCGTATGGATGCCGGTGAAACGTGTCGACCTAAACCCGGAAAAAGTACAGATGATTTAGATGCTGCTCATGGTCTGAAAATAGTGGAACACTAGTCAGATGAAGGTGTTGTCAATTGTACAAAAACAAGCGGCGTCTCAAAAGAAGCTCTCGGTACAGAGGAGAAAGTGACGGCGTGAAGTTGCGGCAAGCTGGCCAATCTAATCAATTTGGAGAGAAAGCTAATTCTGGGCATAACCTGCATGCACGTTCAGACAAGGAATGTGTTGTATCCTGACGTACTAGTCAACAGAATAAATCGGCAAGTTCGTATGCTGATTTAGTTATGAGAAATTGTGGCCCAGGAACGTCCAAGACTTTGCGTCCAACGGGTTTCAAGTATAACAACAGCACACGGACACGTTGGGATTCAAATAATGTATGCGGCCAGGATTTTAATACTAGTAAAGTATACAATCAGTAAGGAGGTTTTTCAGCCAAAGACAAAGCATTTGTCCCAATAACAACAATACGTCAGTACAGGCCAAAGGATCCGGGGGGCAGCAAAATTAAGTCAGTCACGCCACGGACTAAACCAGCACCTCAGTGGTGCCTGAAGGGGCTTACTCACACTCAGAAACAACGTGTACAGTGTCTGCGGACATTGGAAATAAAGGAAGAAATAGCTGAGAAGAAGCGCGATAGATGGTTCAATCAGGATAAACCAATGGCACCTACAAAGACTTGGAAGGAGAAGCGCATTGCAGCAGAAGAAAATAAAAATACGGATGACACAATTATTGTTGAAAATTCAGAGGAAGATAGAGAGGTACCAACTGAATGGATGTTAATATGGTGTTCACATTGCCTGCTGAATTTCGCGCGCCCGAGGCTGAAATTGCTGAACTTGTTCTTGGCCCAAATAAGGCTACGTTTGTGAAACCAGAGAAGCACGGTCAGCACCTAAAGCCATTATTTATCAGAGGTCATATTGATGGTAAGCCTATTGGTCGCATGCTTGTTGATGGCGGTGCAGGTGTTAATATTATGCCCTTTTCGGTATTTTCTAAACTGAACCGAAAAGAGAGCGAGTTAATGAAGACCAATATGGGACTTAGTGGGTTCTCAGGGGAATTGTCCGAGGCTAAGGGTGTTATTTCTATGGGGCTCACAGTCGGAAGTAAAACGTTGCCGACTGCGTTTTTTGTTGTTGATGTCAAAGGCCGGTATAATATTTTGTTAGGACGCGACTGGATTCATGCAAATTGTTGCATCCCTTCTACTTTACATCAGTGCTTAATTCAGTGGGTTAATGATGATGTGGAGGTGATTGAGGCCGATAATTCTTCATGCATTGCTTTGACGGACGCGCCGGTTGATTGGCAACACGGTGAGATGCAATGTTTGACCGGTAGAGATTTATCGGACTATGATTATATCAATATTGGTAGAGATGGTTTTGTACCTATAAATGCACAGCCGGCTAACGTAGCTCGGCTTAATGATTTATCTATATAAATGATGAATAAAGACAACAGTATTAAGTGGCTGCAAAGACGCACGGAGGAGTATCGTTCCGGAAAGAACGATATGCATGAAACTATTGAAGATTTTGATAACATGGAAAAGCTTGGACAGGGATTCTCATCAGCTGATCCACTTGAAGAAATTGATATTGGTGATGGAAGTATTCCGAGACCTACATTTATCAAAGCTAGCTTGAAAGCCGATCAGAAAAGTAAGGTATGTTTATTACTTAAAGAATTCGTTGATTGCTTTGCTTGGAATTATACTGAGATGCCTGGTTTGAGTAGAGATTTAGTAGAGCATAGATTACCTATTAAATCTGGTTTTAGGCCGCATAAACAACCTCGTAGAAGTTTCAATCCTAATTTGTATGACCGCATCAAAGAAGAAGTTGATCGGTTGTTAAAAGCTAAGTTTATTCGGCTGTGTAGATATGCAGATTGGGTTTCTAATATTGTGCCTGTGGAAAAGAAAAATATTGGTAATATTAGAATCTGTGTTGATTTTAGAGATTTGAATAAGGCTACTCCGAAAGATGAATATCCTATGCCTATAGCCGACATGCTTATTAATGATGCATCAGGACATAAAGTGATTAGCTTTTTAGATGGTAATGCGGGTTATAATCAGATATTTATAGCCGAACAAGATATGTTTAAGACTGCTTTTCATTGCCCAGGTTTTGTTGGTTTATTTGAGTGGGTCGTTATGACATTTGGGTTGAAAAATGCCGGCGCTACATACCAACGAGCTATGAATTTAATTTTTCATGATCCTCTAGATATTGTACTAGAAATATATATTGATGACATAGTTGTTAAATCGGATGGGTTTGATCATCATTTAGCCGATTTAAGATTAGCTTTTGAAAGGATGCGCCGGTATGGATTAAAAATTAACTCACTCAAATGTGCTTTTGGCATGTCGGCTGGCAAGTTTTTAGGCTTCATAATTCATGAAAATGGCATAGAGATTGACCCTAAGAAAGTGGAGGCAATTAGAAATTTAGAGGAACCCACATGTAAAAGGGATGTGCAAAAGTTGTTAGAAAAAATTAATTACTTGAGACGATTCATATCTAACCTTGCAGGTAAAATTGAATCGTTTGTTCCTCTACTTCGGCTAAAGAATGAAGCCCAATTTACTTGGGGGGCAGAGCAACAAGATGCTTTTAATTATATAAAACGATGCTTGTCGAATCCTCCAATATTGCGGGCGCCCAAGTCCGGTGCGCTGTTCAGGCTGTACATTTCTGCAGAAGATAAGGTGATCGTGAAGGAAATATGCCCTAGAGGCAATAATAAAGTTATTATTTATTTTCTTATATCATGATAAATGTTTATTATTCATGCTAGAATTGTATTAACCGGAAACATAATACATGTGTGAATACATAGACAAATAGAGTGTCACTAGTATGCCTCTACTTGACTAGCTCGTTAATCGAAGATGGTTATGTTTCCTAACCATAAACAAAAGAGTTGTTATTTGATTAACGGGATCACATCATTAGAAGAATGATGTGATTGACATGACCCATTCCATTAGCTTAGCACCCGATCGTTTAGTATGTTGCTATTGCTTTCTTCATGACTTATACATGTTCCTATGACTATGAGATTATGCAACTCCCGTTTGCTGGAGGAACACTTTGTGTGCTACCAAACGTCATAACGTAACTGGGTGATTATAAAGGAGCTCTACAGGTGTCTCCAGAGGTACATGTTGGGTTGGCGTATTTCGAGATTAGGATTTGTCACTCTGATTGTCGGAGAGGTATCTCTGGGCCCTCTCGGTAATGCACATCACATAAGCCTTGCAAGCATTGCAACTAATGAGTTAGTTCTGAGATGATGTATTACGGAACGAGTAAAGAGACTTGCCGGTAACGATATTGAACTAGGTATTAAGATACCGTCGATCGAATCTCGGGCAAGTAACATACCGATGACAAAGGGAACATCGTATGTTGTTATGCGGTCTAACCGATAAAGATCTTCGTAGAATATGTGGGAGCCAATATGAGCATCCAGGTTCCGCTATTGGTTATTGACCAGAGACATGTCTCGGTCATGTCTACATTGTTCTCGAACCCGTAGGGTCCGCACGCTTAAGGTTTCGATGATAGTTATATTATGAGTTTATAAGTTTTGATGTACCGAAGGAGTTCGGAGTCCCGGATGAGATCGGGGACATGACGAGGAGTCTCGAAATGGTCGAGACGTAAAGATCGATATATTGGACGACTATATTCGGACATCGGAAAGGTTCCGAGTGATTCGGGTATTTTCGGAGCTACCGGGGAGTTACGGGAATACGAGGAAGAAGCAATGGGCCTTAATGGGCCTTAGTGGGAAGGACCAGGAGGTGGCGCGCGCCCCTCCCAAGCCCAGTCCGAATTGGACAAGGGGTTTGGGGCGCGGCCCCTCTCTCCCTTCCTTCCCCTCTTCCCCCCTTCCCCCCTTCTCCTAGTTGGACTAGGAAAGGATGAAACCTACTCCAATTAGGAGTAGGAATCCTACTCCCCTGGCGCACCCCTCCTAGGGCCAGCCTCCTTCCCCCTTGCTCCTTTATATACGGGGGCAGGGGGGCACCTCTAGACACACAAGTTGATCTTCATGATCGTTCTCTTAGCCGTGTGCGATGCCCCTCTCCACCATAATCCTCGATAATATTGTAGCGGTGCTTAGGCGAAGCCCTGCGACAGTAGAACATCAAGATCGTCACCATGCCGTCGTGCTGACGGAACTCTTCCCCGATACTTTGCTGGATCGGAGTCCGGGGATCGTCATCGAGCTGAACATGTGCTAGAACTCGGAGGTGCCGTAGTTTCGGTGCTTGATCGGTCGGGCCGTGAAGACGTACGACTACATCAACCGCGTTGTCATAATGCTTCCGCTGTCGGTCTACGAGGGTACGTAGACAACACTCTCCCCTCTCGTTGCTATACATCACCATGATCTTGCGTGTGCGTAGGAAAATTTTGAAATTACTATGTTCCCCAACAGATCGGTGCGGTGTTGGTGCAAGAGGTCAGCGGGAAAGAATACATCATTGCATACTTAAGTCGTCGTTTACTCGACGCTGAAAGTCGGTACGTTTTTATTGAAAAGTTATGCTTATCTTTATACTATGCATGTACCAAGTTTCGGCCTTATCTTCTTTCTAGTACGTGTGTAGTAGCTTGTCAGGCTGACGTCATTAAGTATATGTTGCAACGACCGATTCTTAGTAGTAGGATTGGAAAGTGGGCTTACGCACTAATACAATATGATTTAACATATGAATCATTGCGTGCTATGAAGGGTCAAGTTATCGCCGATTTCATTGTTGATCATAGGTTTAAAGATGATGAAAACATTAATTATGTTAGTGTATGCCCATGGAAGCTTTATTTTGATGGATCAGTTTGTAGGGAAGGGCAAGGCGTCGGTAATGTTTTAGTTTCACCTAATAATGTTTTTTATGATACATCGGTCCGTTTGGAATATCCTTGCACTAATAACCAAGCTAAGTATGAAGCTCTACTGTTTGGTTTACAAACTTTAGTTGATATGGGCGTAAAGGATGTAGATGCTTTTGGGGATTCGCTTTTGGTAGTACAACAAATTAAAGACGAATTTCAATGTTTTGATGGATTATTAAATAGTTATTTGGACAGATGTTTAGACATAATTAAGTCTCTAGATACGTTCACCATCCATCATATACCTAGAGAAGAGAATTCTAGAGCTAACTGTTTAGCACAGCAAGCATCTGGTTATCACATTAGTGAAGGAATGTTTTTTATAATAGACAAGCTGATGCATGTTGAGTCTATAATGATGGATACTTTGCCACAAGGTACACTTGGGCCTAGTACAGTTGAACAACTAGCTGTACAATGTACTGTAGATTCGGTGCATGGGTCACAAATGACCGAATTAGCAAATAAATTAGAATTAAGTGATTGGAGAGTTCCTCTAGTTAATCATTTAAAGGATCCAAGTCAAACAAGAGATAGGAAAATTCGGCGACAAGCTTTAAAATATACTTTGTTTAATGACGAGTTGTATCGCCGAACAATAGATGGGTTATTTTTAAAATGCTTGGATTCTGATCAGTCTAGAATAGCTATGGGTGAAGTGCACGAAGGAATATGTGGAACACATCAGTCGGCTCACAAAATGCGATGGTTATTAAAACGAGCAGGGTTTTATTGGCCGACTTTGTTAGAGGATTGTTTTCGGTATTATAAAGGTTGTGAGGCATGTCAAAAATTTGGTATGTACAGTTAGCGCCCGCGTCTATGTTAAATCCCATAATTAGGCCATGGCCATTTAGAGGATGGGGTTTAGATTTTATTGGTGAGATACATCCTTCGTCTTCTAAAAGACATCGCTTCGTCCTAGTTGCTACAGATTATTTTACTAAATGGACTGAAGCAGTTCCTTTGAAAAATATGACTCATAAAGAGGTTATTAGTTTTGTTTTAGAGCATATTATTCACAGATTCAGTGTTCCTCAAACTTTAACTACTGATCAAGGTACTTCTTTTATGTCTCATCAATTTCGTGACTTTGCCGAATCTTTAGGAATTAAGTTGTTAAATTCATCGCCTTATTATGCTCAAGCTAATGGACAGGCCGAATCTAGCAATAAAACTTTAATTAAAATTATAAAGAAGAAAATTGAGGAACATCCGAAAAGGTGGTATGAGGTACTTTCGGAAGCTTTATGGGCTCATCGGATATCTAAGCACGTAGCGACTCAAGTAGCACCGTATGATTTAGTATATGGCCAGGAAGCAGTGTTACCCGTAGAGGTTAATTTACAAGCTCTTAGAGTGGCCAGACAAAATAATTTGTCGGCTGTAGATTATAATGACCTGATGATGGATAAGATAGATGACATTTCAGAAGAGAGATTAAGAGCTTTGCGAGAAACTGAGAAGGAGAAATTAAGAGTAGCCAAGGCTTATAATAAAAAGGTGAGAGAAAAATCGTTTCAAATAGGAGATTTAGTGTGGAAAACGATTTTACCTATTGGAACTAAAGATAGGAAATTCGGCAAATGGTCGCCAAGTTGGGAAGGCCCGTGTAAGGTTGTAGAGATCGTTCTTGGAAATTCATATTTTGTACAATCTTTGTAGGGAGAGAAGTTGCCCAAAGCTCTCAATGGGAAATATTTGAAGAAGTACTATCCTAGCATGTGGCAGGAGGCTTGAGCAAATTTGGCCGATATATTATTTGAGATATCGCCCTAAGAAATAACATGGCCGGTGGATTGATCAACATCGCCCTAAGGTATTGTTATGGTGTTTTTGATAAATCCAAATGTAACAAAAACATGGGGGGCATGTGTTGAATGTATAATTTGGCTGCTAGGTATTTTATGGGCCAAATTAATTTAAATGTGTGGTTGACATATATGCTTTTGGACTTGCTGTTTATTTTGAAATGCAGGCTTGTCAGGTGTAAGAAGTTATTTTACCCAAGACAAGTATATAGAATTCTGTATGGACTAGCGGCTACATGAACAAATTCTCATATGCTAGGCTAAACCGTGGTTGCTAAGATGAAGGAATTTTAGCATGGGCAATGAAGTCACCTAAACAAAGCAAGCACAGATGGTGGGTCATTAGTCCTTATTATATAGTGTGATAGCGACCTTGCTGGAATATTTTATTCATATATTCAAGAGTCTTTGTACGTGAATATGACCTATATACATGAAGATTTTGTACGCATGTATTACATGGTAACCGAATCAAGTCCTGTTTGGTTTTAGTTTCGGAGTTGTATTCCTGTATGGCAAGACATGCTACGTAATCAGGTCTTGCCTTGTATACGCAAAGTCCAGCGTACCTTATTTATAAGGCCACGGCCGATTAGAAAAAGCCCTAGCAATCGATCTATTAATACAAATTACTTTTTCACGTACGTCTATTTTCTGTCGCTACTTCCTGCCGAGCCCTAGCAGCCCTAGGGTTTGGCGATCTTTGTCGTTTTGCGCTGGAAAGCGGCCGGTTCTCCTCTATGAAAGCGAGGAAATCTTTGTTGCTTTGTCCGTAAAGCAATCGTTCGTCGTCACGAAAGCACGACAAATATCCTGGTGTTGCGCGACAATTTCGCGTGCCAACACGACAAAGCATGCATGCCGAGGAGCACGGCAGAAGGAGCGGGATTGGGCCGATCGATCCGCCGTGCTCGAGTAGGAGTGCCTCTATTCGCTCAACGCCTCAAATAAGCGGGTTAACACACAGGAGACCCTCCGTGGCCCGGCCGCTATCTTGTTGGACACAACTACGAATCCGATGTCATTTTTTTCCACGACAAATCAAATGTTTTCGATGAAAATTTATGTTTGCCGAGGATGCCAAATTTAGTCGGTACGCACGGCCAATCCGCAGCAGTTCATTTTTTTGCCTCGAAATTGGCATGCTTGTAAACTAAATTTTTCATCCTCGCGCCAACATACATTGCCATAAGAAAATGTTATTTTTCATTCTTAAAAATCTGACGGCAGAATTTTAGCATTACCGATTTTGTTTCAGTTTTATTCACGCCTACTTTTCACTTCGGTTTCATTTTTATAATGCACAAAATATTTTTGTCAATTTTGAATATTTATTAGTCACATGAATATTCTATTTTAAAGTATGTTTACATTTTCTAAATCATATGAGCATTCTAATGTCCAACTATTTTTTGAAACATTTCATGAAGGAATTTTGATATACATAAACATTTTCAAAATAGCATTAATAAACATTTATTTAAAATCACCGAGTATTTGAAGAAAAAAACATGTATAAAAATCAATGTCCACCAAGTATTTACGAGATTTTTCTAGTAATATTATTTATGGAAAATTTGGTGAACATCTTTTTTGAATTGTTCTTGTTCACCTAGCTGAAAATTGTTCATCATTTATTCTAAAAAAATCAAGGTTTTTTACAAAAATGAATTTTTAAAATAATGAAAATAACTCTCTACACATGGTTACAGCTGCGCACGCCCCCTATTTTTATCCCCTAATCTTTATGGTAAATTATTTTGGACCATGGAAAAATAACTCTTTAATGAAAATAAAAATATTTTTTGTGATTTAAGACCAATCAGGCAAGCAAAAAAGGCACTTGTGCCAAAAAAAAGGGCAAGCAAAAAGGTAGAGAGAAATGAGGAAAAACCTTTAATGTAAAATGAAAAGGTACTTGTGCTGAAAAGATAAGGAAAAAGATAAAGGGAAGTGAGAAAAAGACATTTCTATACAACGAAAAGGCACTTGGGCCAATGTCATAAAAACCCCGACACCTAATATATATACAAAATGCACTTATGCCAAAGGGTGTGTATCTGCCATCATGCGTGCAGAGCTACCACCATACATAGGAAAACGTCTCTCTTAAAATTTAATTTATAAAAAAATATTTTTAAAATATTGAATTTACAATATGTTCATGTAATTTTATAAAAAAATCACGGATTTGGAAAATCGTGATTTTTTTTAAATGTTCATGATCTTTAAGAAATATTTGTGAAATAGAAACCATAAAAGAAAGAAAAACTAGAAAACCAAAATAGAAAACAAAAGGGGGGGATAGAGAAGAGAATACGAGAAGAAAATCGAGGAAACCTCTCGAGGAAATTAGAAATAAAAATCCAAAAGCACATAGACAAAAGAAGGACCGTACAGTTAGTTTGAGAAAAGAAAAATATCGATAAAATGAAAGAAAATGATCCAGCGAACCAGGGCGGGATGGAAAGTTTGTCGACTAATATTCAAAAAAGAAAGTATGTCGACTATTTTGACACAAGAAGCACCAAACCTGAATCCAACTGGAAAAGCAATCGCAATGTTGGAAGTTTTTCTTAATTTCTCTCTGTCTCGGCCTCCGAAAAGACTGCAAGAAATATGAAAAGATATGAGGTCGCAACGAAAGCAAGGCACGTCGATGGAGAAGATGCAGGAGGTTGTAGACGAGTTAAGGAATCGTCAGTTCCTTCTAAGCGGATCTCCCTCCAACAGTTGACCCTGTTATTCTCTTTTTTTATAAGAAGCTCAACCATGTTGTCGGACTTATTTCCGGCAAATCCCTGGATAAGTTATCCTGGCTAGACGAGTAGAGCAAGTCTTTCGAGTCCTTCTGTTCATATGGCCCATGGGAAAAAACCGACTTACGGGACCTGGACTAACCTACTCGAGCCGGCTTCCGGTATGATGAGGCATCCATGGGCCTTAACACTGTCACATGCTAAGCTAATCATCAATATTAAATTTGGAGTAGCATGGTTTAGATTATTATGATAAGTCAATCATCGAATTATTTCAATTTTTCATATTTAAAAATGCATTATATGGAGATATAATCTGTAATTGATCTTGTAGTATCAGTGTGTCATTGTCGATCTTGATATATTTTTTGAATGGCTACATAAAGATAAAAGAAGCAATATTTCCAAATAGATTGAGTAACAACTAACCTAACATGTGCAATGCTTGTTTTACACATACACACGATGACATAGGCAACCAAGAGCTATGGCCGAGGGAGCATGGTGCGCAACATCCAGACATGGAGTGGAGATACTGCTCTTAGTCTTAGCTCATTCCTCCAAGCATGTAATTAATTCTCCCATTCGGTGTGGCCTCATTATTTTTCTCTGGGAGCATTTTGCACAACTAGCCCATATTGTTGGACGCAAACATAAAGTTAGAATCAATTAAAGGCAACATCACTTGATACGACATTTATGAGACGATGCATTGGGGTATTTGTATCTAAATAATCTTTCATAATCTAGGATGACACGTTAAGAGTGAACTCATTGGTTTATTTTTCTCATCAACCCAATTGGATGATATGACCAAAGTCAACTTGTGCCTTTCGTTGGCGCTTCACTTTCAAATGATGATAAGGACCTGCGGGGGCTCTGCCTTACCTTCCTTTCCTATCTAGAATACTTGGGAGGTCTCTCGCGGGGTGCTCTTGTCTCGATCCCCACTCTTCTTCGGCGGCAAGATCAGACGGAGTGGAGATGGGGGAGGAGCTTGGGTTGATCATGTGCGTATTAGGGCTAGGTCGTTTGGTGCGTTAGAGGAGAATGGCATGATGTTGAGAAGGATCACACCATCTATGCTTCCCCAGGCAGTGTGATGTGTCTAGCGGGGGTTATCCTATTGGCTGCGGCGCTCCATGACTAGATGCAAAATGAAGCCGACGGGAGCAGCATCGGCGACTCCCTAAATAGCTCAACAATATCTTGTTCCGAGGAGGCCTCAGTCTCCTTCTTGACTCCCGGTGCAACCATTGAGGTGGATAACGATCATGGGAGGGGCATAGAGCAGGAGTCCATGGAAATGGATGGAGCTATGATCAAAGGTGTTTGTTTTCAAACTATGGCACTCGCAGCAGCGGTCAATGGTTGACCTTTGTGGAGTAGCATCTGATCCTTCTCGCGAATGGTATGATGTCGCGAAGGAGCTATTGCCGTCGCTCCTGAGCAGTGTGGGTTGGCTAGTGGTGGTTCTCCTGTTGGTTGCGGTGCTCCACGGCAAGGTGCTAGATATAACAGTTGGAAGTAGCGTTAGGGAGGCTCGACATGTCCATGTTCAGAGGAGGCCTCACTCTCACTCTTGACTCGCAATGCCACCACGACAGTGGATAAGGAACAGGGAAAGGACATAGAGCTAGAGCATGTGGAACATGATGGAGCTAAATGATCAAATGTGAGGTTTGATACGGAGCTTTAGCACCCGCGGCAGCCGTCAGTTGTGGGCCTTCATGGCATAGCCTTTAATCCTTCTGACCAAAGGGTGGCTGGTGTCATTCCTCTTGGCTTGGCTGCAAAAGGGATTGTAGTGTAGCTTCGGCTCAGCGTTCATGGTGTTGGGGAACGCAGTAATTTCAAAAAAAAAAAAAATCCTACGCACACGCGAGATCCATCTAGGTGATGCATGGCAATGAGAGGGGAGAGTGTTGTCCACGTACCCTCGTAGACCGTAAGCGGAAGCGTTATGACAACGCGGTTGATGTAGTCGTACGTCTTCACGATCGGACCGATCCTAGCACCGAAGGTATGACACCTCCGTGATCTGCACACGTTCAGCTCGGTGACGTCCCACGAACTCTAGATCCAGCTGAGGTCGAGGGAGAGTTTCGTCAGCACGATGGAGTGATGACGGTGATGATGAAGTTACCGACGCAGGGCTTCGCCTAAGCTCTACAACGATATGACCGAGGTGGAAATCTATGGAGGGGGGCACCGCACACAGCTAAACAATCAACTTGTGTGTCTATGGGGTGCCCCCCTCCCCCGTATATAAAGGAGTGGAGGAGGGTGAGGGCCGGCCCTCTCATGGCGCGCCCAAGGGGGGAGTCCTACTCCCAGTGGGAGTAGGATTCCCCCTTCCATAGTTGGAGTAGGAGAGGAAGGAAGGGGGAGGCCGGCCTCCCACCCAATTCGGATTGGGCTTGGCGGGCGCGCCCTCCACCTTGGCCGCCTCATCCTCTCTCTCTCAATAAGGCCCATGCACTCCCCGGGGGGTTCCGGTAACACCCCCCCCCCCCAGTACTCCGGTAAATGGCCAAACTCATCCGGAACCATTCCGATGTCCAAACATAGCCTTCCAATATATCAATCTTTGTCTCGACCATTTCGGGACTCCTCGTCATGTCCGTGATCATATCCGGGACTCCGAACTACCTTCGGTACATCAAAACACATAAACTCATAATACCAATCGTTCCGAACGTTAAGCGTGCGGACCCTACGGGTTCGAGAACTATGTAGACATGACCGAGACTCACTTCCAATCAATAACCAATAGCGGAACTTGGATGCTCATATTGGTTCCTACATATTCTACGAAGATCTTTATCGTCAGTATCTTAATACCTAGTTCAATCTCGTTACGGCAAGTCTCTTTACTCGTTCTGTAATGCAACATCTCGTAACTAACTCATTAGTCACATTGCTTGCAAGGCTTACAGTGATGTGCATTACCGAGAGGGCCCAGAGATACCTCTCCGATACACGGAGTGACAAATCCTAATCTCGATCTATGCCAACTCAACAAACACCATCGGAGACACCCGTAGAGCATCTTTATAGTCACCCAGTTACGTTGTGACGTTTGATAGCACACTAAGTGTTCCTTCGGTATTCGGGAGTTGCATAATCTCATAGTCATAGGAACATGTATAAATTATGGAGAAAGCAATAGCAATAAACTAAACGATCATAGTGCTAAGCTAATGGATGGGTCAAGTCAATCACATCATTCTCTAATGATGTGATCCCGTTCATCAAATGACAACTCTTGTCCATGGCTAGGAAACTCAACCATCTTTGATTAACGAGCTAGTCAAGTAGAGGCATACTAGTGACACTCAGTTTTTCTATGTATTCATACATGTACTAAGTTTCCGGTTAATACAATTCTAGCATGAATAATAAACATTTATCATGATATATACGGAAATATAAATAACAACTTTATTACTGCCTCTAGGGCATATTTCCTTCAGTCTCCCACTTGCACTATATTCAATAATCTAGATTACATTGTAATGATTCTAACACCCATGGAGTCTTGGTGCTGATCATGTTTTGCTCGTGAGAGAGGCTTAGTCAACGGGTCTGCAACATTCAGATCCGTATGTATCTTGCAAATCTCTATGTCTCCCTCCTTGACTTGGTCGCGGATGGAATTGAAGTGTCTCTTGATATGCTTGGTTCTCTTGTGAAATATGGATTCCTTTGCCAAGGCAATTGCACCAGTATTGTCACAAAATATTTTCATTGGACCCGATGCACTAGGTATGACATCTAGATCGGATATGAACTTCTTCATCCAGACTCCTTCATTTGCTGCTTCCGAAGCAGCTATATACTCCGTTTCACATGTAGATCCCGCCACGACGCTCTGCTTGGAACTGCACCAACTGACAGCTCCACCATTCAATAAAAATACATATCCGGTTTGTGACTTAGTGTCATTCGGATCAGTGCCAAAGCTTTGCATCGACGTAACCGTTTACAATGAGCTCTTTGTCACCTCCATAAACGAGAAACATATCCTTAGTCCTTTTCAGGTATTTCAGGATGTTCTTGACCGCTGTCTAGTGATCCACTCCTGGATTACTTTGGTACCTCCCTGCTAGACTTATAGCAAGGCACACATCAGGTCTGGTACACAGCATTACATACATGATAGAACCTATGGCTGAAGCATAGGGAATGACTTTCATTTTCTCTCTATCTTCTGCAGTGGTCGGGCATTGAGTCTGACTCAATTTCACACCTTGTAACACAGGCAAGAACCCTTTCTTTGCTTGATCCATTTTGAAATTCTTCAAAACTTTATCAACGTATGTGCTTTGTGAAAGTCCAATTAAGCATCTTGATCTATCTCTATATATCTTAATGGCCAATATATAAGCAGCTTCACCGAGGTCTTTCATTGAAAAATTCTTATTCAAGTATCCTTTTATGCTATTCAGAAATTCACTATCATTTCCGATCAGCAATATGTCATCCACATATAATAGTCAACTATCAAAGCGTATATTCCAACTCCGGGAGGCATGAACCAGCCCATAAATGGATCGCTGGAGCTTGCACACTTTGTTAGCACCTTTTGGATCGACAAAACCTTCTGGTTGCATCATATACAACTCTTCTTTAAGATATCCATTAAGGAATGGATTTTTGACATCCATTTGCCAAATTTCATAATCATAAAATGCGGAAACTGCTAACATGATTCGAACGGACTTAAGCATCGCTACGGGTGAGAAGGTCTCATCGTAATCAACTCCTTGAACTTGTCGAAAACCTTTTGCAACAAGTCGAGCTTTGTAGACAGTAACATTACCGTCAGCGTGATTCTTCTTCTTGAAGATCCATTTATTCTCTATGGCTTGCCAATCATCGGGCAAGTCAACCAAAGTCCATACTTTGTTCTCATACATGGATCCCATCTCAGATTTCATGGCCTCAAGCCATTTTGTCGAATCTGGGCTCATCATCGCTTCCTCATAGTTCGTAGGTTCGTCATGGTCAAGTAACATGACCTCCAAAACAGGATTACCGTACCACTCTGGTGCGGATCTTACTCTGGTTGACCTACGAGGTCCGGTAGTAACTTGATCAGAAGTTTCATGATCATCATCATTAGCTTCCTCACTTACTGGTGTAGGAATCACTGGAACTGATTTCAGTGATGAACTATTTTCCAATAAGGGAGTAGGTACAATTACCTCGTCAAGTTCTACTTTCCTCCCACTCACTTCTTTTGAGAGAAACTCCTCTCTAGAAAGGATCCATTCTTAGCAACGAATATCTTGCCTTCGGATCTATGATAGAAGGTGTACCCAACAGTCTCCTTTGGGTATCCTATGAAGACACGTTTCCCCGATTTGAGTTCGAGCTTATCAGGTTGAAGCTTTTTCACATAAGCATCGCAGCCCCAAACTTTAAGAAACGACAACTTGGGTTTCTTGCCAAACCGCAGTTCATAAGGTGTCGTCTCAACGGATTTAGATGGTGCAAACGTGAATGCAGCCGTCTCTAAAGCATAACCCCAAAACGATAGCGGTAAATCAGTAAGAGACATCATAGATCGCACCATATCTAGTAAAGTACGATTACGACGTTCGGACACACCATTACGCTGTGGTGTTCCGGGTGGCGTGAGATGCGAAACTATTCCGCATTGTTTCAAATGAAGACCAAACTCGTAACTCAAATATTCTCCTCCACGATCAGATCGTAGAAACTTTATTTTCTTGTTACGATGATTTTCCACTTCACTCTGAAATTCTTTGAACTTTTCAAATGTTTCAGACTTATGTTTCATTAAATAGATATACCCATATCTGCTCAAATCATCTATGAAGGTTAGAAAATAACGATACCCGCCACGAGCGTCAACACTCATTGGACCGCATACATCAGTATGTATAATTTCCAATAAGTCTGTTGCTTGTTCCATTGTTCCGGAGAACGGAGTCTTAGTCATCTTGCCCATGAGGCATGGTTCGCAAGCATCAAGTGATTCATAATCAAGTGATTCCAAAAGTCCATCAGCATGGAGTTTCTTCATGCGCTTTACACCAATATGACCTAAACGGCAGTGCCACAAATAAGTTGCACTATCATTATTAAACTTATATCTTTTGGCTTCAATACTATGAACATGTGTATCACTACTATCAAGAGTTAGTAAAAATAGACCACTCATCCAGGGTGCATGACCATAAAAGATATTATTCATATAAATAGAACAACCATTATTATCTGATTTAAATGAATAACCGTCTCGCATCAAACAAGATCCAGATATAATGTTCATGCTTAACGCTAGCACCAAATAACAATTATTCAGGTCTAAAACTAATCCCGAAGGTAGATGTAGAGGTAGCGTGCCGATGGCGATCACATCGACTTTGGAACCATTTCCCACGCGCATCTTCACCTCGTCCTTAGCCAATCTTCGCTTAATTCGTAGCCCCTGTTTCGAGTTGCAAATATTAGCAACAGAACTAGTATCAAATACCCAGGCGCTACTGCGAGCATTAGTAAGGTACACACCAATAACATGTATATCAAATATACCTTTCACTTTGCCATCCTTCTGCTCCGCCAAATACTTGGGGCAGTTCCGCTTCCAGTGACCAGTCCCTTTGAAGTAAAAGCACTCAGTCTCAGGCTTAGGTCCAGACTTGGGCTTCTTAACTTGAGCAGCAACTTGTTTGTCGTTCTTCTTGAAGTTCCCCTTCTTCTCTTTACCTTTTTTCTTGAAACGAGTGGTCTTGTTGACCATCAACACTTGATGCTCCTTCTTGATTTCTACCTCCGCAGCCTTTAGCATTGCGAAGAGCTCCGGGGTCGTCTTATCCATCCCTTGCATATTATAGTTCATCACGAGGCTCTTGTAGCTTGGTGGCAGTGATTGAAGAACTCTGTCAATGACACTATCATCAGGAAGATTAACTCCCAGTTGAGTCAAGTGGTTGTGGTACCCAGACATTCTGAGGATATGTTCACTGATAGAACTGTTGAAAGGATCGATATAGTTGACTAGAGGGGGGTGAATAGGCAACTAACAATTTTTAACTTTTCTTTACCAAATTAAACTTTGCATCAAAGTAGGTTGTCTAGACATGCAACTATGTGAGCAACCTATATGATGCAACAACAACAAGCACACAAGCAAGCAAGGGAAATAACACAAATAAGCTTCCACAAGTAAAGGTACGAGATAACCAAGAGTGGAGCCGGTGGAGACGAGGATGTTTTACCGAAGTTCCTTCCTTTTGAGGGGAAGTATGTCTCCGTTGGAGCGGTGTGGAGGTGTTGGGGAACGTAGTAATTTCAAAAAAATTCCTACGCACACGCAGGATCATGGTGATGCATAGCAACGAGAGGGGAGTGTGATCTACGTACCCTTTGTAGATCGACAACAGAAGCGTTTGGTTGATGTAGTCATACGTCTTCACGGCTCGACCGATCAAGCACCGAAACTACGGCACCTCCGAGTTTTAGCACACGTTCAGCTCGATGACGATCCCCGGACTCCGATCCAGCAAAGTGTCGGGGAAGAGTTCCGTCAGCACGACGGTGTGGTGACGATCTTGATGTACTACTGCTGCAGGGCTTCGCCTAAGCACCGCTACAATATTATCAAGGACTATGGTGGCTGGGGCGCCGCACACGGCTAAGAATAAGATCACGTGGATCAACTTGTGTGTTTCTGGGGTGCCCCTACCTCCAGATATAAAGGACTAAGGGAGGGGGGTGCGGCCGGCCATGGAGAGGCGCGCCAGGAGAGTCCTACTCCCTCTGGGAGTAGGATTCCCCCCCCCCCCCCAATCCTAGTTGGAATAGGATTCGCGGAGGGGGGAAAGGAGAGAGAGGGGCAGGCCCCCTCTCCTTGTCCTATTCGGATCAAGGGAGGGGAGGGGCGCGCGGCCCATTTTGGGCTGCCTCTTCTCTTTTCCACTAAGGCCCACTATGGCCCATATATCTCCCGGGGGGTTTCGGTAACCTCCCGGTACTCCGGTAAAATCCCGATTTCACTCAGAACACTTCCGATATCCAAACATAGGCTTCCAATATATCAATCTTTATGTCTCGACCATTTCGAGACTCCTCGTCATGTCCGTGATCACATCCGGGACTCCGAACAACCTTCGGTACATCAAAATGCATAAACTCATAATATAACTGTCGTCGTAACCTTAAGCGTGCGGACCCTACGGGTTCGAGAACAATGTAGACATGACCGAGACATGTCTCCAGTCAATAACCAATAGCGGGACCTGGATGCCCATATTGGCTCCTACATATTCTACGAAGATCTTTATCGGTCAGACCGCATAACAACATACGTTGTTCCCTTTGTCATCGGTATGTTACTTGCCCGAGATTCGATCGTCGGTATTCCAAATACCTAGTTCAATCTCGTTACCGGCAAGTCTCTTTACTCGTTCTGTAATACATCATCCCGCAACCAACTCATTAGTTGCAATGCTTGCAAGGCTTAAGTGATGTGCATTACCGAGAGGGCCCAGAGATACCTCTCCGACAATCGGAGTGACAAATCCTAATCTCGAAATACGCCAACCCAACATTTACCTTTGGAGACAACTGTAGAGCTCCTTTATAATCACCCAGTTACGTTGTGACGTTTGGTAGCACACAAAGTGTTCCTTCGGCAAACGGGAGTTGCATAATCTCATAGTCATAGGAACATGTATAAGTCATGAAGAAAGCAATAGCAACATACTAAACGATCGGGTGCTAAGCTAATGGAATGGGTCATGTCAATCAGATCATTCACCTAATGATGTGATCCCGTTAATCAAATAACAACTCTTTGTCCATGGTTAGGAAACATAACCATCTTTGATTAACGAGCTAGTCAAGTAGAGGCATACTAGTGACACTCTGTTTGTCTATGTATTCACACATGTATTATGTTTCCGGTTAATACAATTCTAGCATGAATAATAAACATTTATCATGATATAAGGAAATAAATAATAACTTTATTATTGCCTCTAGGGCATATTTCCTTCAGTCTCCCACTTGCACTAGAGTCAATAATCTAGTTCACATCACCATGTGATTTAACAGCAATAGTTCACATCACCATGTGATTAACACCCATAGTTCACATCAATATGTGATCAACACCCAAAGGGTTTACTAGAGTCAGTAATCTAGTTCACATCGCTATGTGATTAACACCCAAAGAGTACTAAGGTGTGATCATGTTTTGCTTGTGAGAGAAGTTTAGTCAACGGGTCTGCCACATTCAGATCCGTATGTATTTTGCAAATTTCCATGTCAACAATGCTCTGCACAGAGCTACTCTAGCTAATTGCTCCCACTTTCAATATGTATCCAGATTGAGACTTAGAGTCATCTGGATCAGTGTCAAAACTTGCATCGACGTAACCCTTTACGACGAATCCTTTTTGTCATGTCCATAATCGAGAAACATATCCTTATTCCACTAAGGATAATTTTGACCGCTGTCCAGTGATCTACTCCTAGATCACTATTGTACTCCCTTGCCAAAATCAGTGTAGGGTATACAATAGATCTGGTACACAGCATGGCATACTTTATAGAACATATGGCCAAGGCATAGGTAATGACTTTCATTCTCATTCTATTTTCTGCCGTGGTCGGGCTTTGAGTCTTACTCAACTTCACACCTTGTAACACAGGAAAGAATTCTTTCTTTGACTGTTCCATTTTGAACTACTTCAAAATCTTGTCAAGGTATGTACTCATTGAAAAAACTTATCAAGCATCTTGATCTATCTCTATAAATCTTGATGCTCAATATGTAAGCAGCTTCACCGAAGTCTTTCTTTGAAAAATTCCTTTCAAACACTCCTTTATGATTTACAGAATAATTCTACATTATTTCCGATCAACAATATGTCATTCACATATACTTATCAGAAATGATGTAGTGCTCCCACTCACTTTCTTGTAAATACAGGCTTCACCGCAAGTCTGTATAAAACTATATGCTTTGATCAACTTATCAAAGCGTATATTCCAACTCCGAGATGCTTGCACCAGTCCATAGATGGATTGCTGGAGCTTGCATATTTTGTTAGCACCTTTAGGATTGACAAAACCTTCTGGTTGTATCATATACAACTCTTCTTTAAATCCATTAAGGAATGTAGTTTTTTTTATCCATTTGCCAGATTTCATAAAATTGCGGCAATTGCTAACATGATTTGGACAGACTTAAGCATCGCTACGAGTGAGAAAATTTCATCGTAGTCAACACCTTGAACTTTGTCAAAAATATTTTTCGACAAGTCTAGCTTTGTAGATAGTAACACTACTATCAGCGTCCGTCTTCCTCTTGAAGATCCATTTATTTTCTATTGCTTGCCGATCATCGGGCAAGTCAACCAAAGTCCAAACTTTGTTCTCATACATGGATCATATCTCATATTTCATGGCCTCAAACCATTTCGCGGAATCTGGGCTCATCATCGCTTCCTCATAGTTCGTAGGTTCATCATGATCTAGTAGCATGACTTCCAGAACAGGATTACCGTACCACTCTGGCGCGGATCTCACTCTGGTTGATCTACGAGGTTCAGTAGTATCTTGTTCTGAAGTTTCATGATCATCATCATTAGCTTCCTCACTAACTGGTGTAGTAGTCACAAGAACAGATTTTGTGATGAACTACTTTCCAATAAGGGAGAAGGTACAATTACCTTATCAAGTTTTCTACTTTCCTCCCACTCACTTCTTTCGAGAGAAACTCCTTCTCTGGAAAGGATCCATTCTTAGCAACGAATGTCTTGCCTTTGGATCTGTGATAGAAGGTGTACCCAACAGTTTCCTTTGGGTATCCTATGAAGACATATTTCTCCGATTTGGTTTTGAGCTTATCACGATGAAACCTTTTCATATAAGCATCACAATCCCAAACTTTAAGAAACGACAACTTTGGTTTCTTGCCAAACCACAGTTCAGATTGTGTCGTCTCAACGGACTTAGATGGTGCCCTTTTAAACGTGAATGCAGCTGTCTTTAATGCATAACCCCAAAACGATAGTGGTAAATCGGTAAGAAACATCATAGGTCGCACCATATCTAATAAAGTACGGTTATGACGTTCGGACACACCATTACATTGTGGTGTTCCAGGTGGCGTGAGTAGTGAAACTATTTCACATTGTTTTAACTGAAGGCCAAACTCGTAACTCAAATATTTTACCTCTGCGATCATATCGTAGAATTTTTTTATTTTCTTGTTACGATGATTCTCCACTTCACTCTGAAATTCTTTGAACTTTTCAAATGTTTCAGACTTGTGTTTGATCAAGTAGATATACCCATATCTGCTCAAATCATCTGTGAAGGTCAGAAAATAATGATACTTGCCGTGAGCTTCAACACTCGTCGGATCGCATACATCAGTATGTATTATTTCCAATAAGTCAGTTGCTCGCTCCATTGTTCCGGAGAACGGAGTCTTTAGTCATCTTGCCCATAAGGCATGGTTCGCAAGCATCAAGTGATTCATAATCAAGTGATTCCAAAATCCCATCAGCATGGAGTTTCTTCATGCGCTTTACACCAATATGACCTAAACGGCAGTGCCACAAATAAGTTGCACTATCATTATTAACTTCACATCTTTTGGTTTCAATATTATGAATATGTGTATCACTACGATCGAGATCCAATGAACTATTTTCATTGGGTGTGTAACCATATAAGGTTTTATTCATGTAAACAGAACAACAATTTATTCTTTTACTTAAATATAACCGTATTACAATAAACATGATCAAATCATATTCATGCTCAACGCAAACACCAAATAACACTTATTTAGGTTCAACACTAATCCCGAAAGTATAGGGAGTGTGCGATGATGATCATATCAATCTTGGAACCACTTCCAACACACATCGTCACTTCACCCTTAACTAGTCTCTGTTCATTCTGCAACTCCCGTTTCGAGTTACTAATCTTAGCAACTGAACTAGTATCAAATACTTAGGGGTTGCTATAAACACTAGTAAAGTACACATCAATAACATGTATATCAAATATACTTATGTTCACTTTGCCATCCTTCTTATCCGCCAATCACTTGGGGTAGTTCCGCTTCCAGTGACCAGTCCCTTTACAGTAGAAGCACTTAGTCTCAGGCTTAGGACCAGACATGGGCTTCTTCACTTGAGCAGAAACTTGCTTGTTGTTCTTCTTGAAGTTCCCCTTCTTTCCTTTGCCCTTTTCTTGAAACTAGTGGTCTTGTTAACCATCAACACTTGATGTTTTTCTTGATTTCTACCTTCGTCGATTTCAGCATCACGAAGAGCTTGGGAATTGTTTCCGTTATCCCTTGCATATTATAGCTCATCATGAAGTTTTACTAACTTGGTGATGGTGACTAGAGAATTCTGTCAATCACTATCTTATCTGGAAGATTAACTTCCACTTGATTCAAGCGATTGTAGTACCCAGACAATCTGAGCACATGCTCACTAGTTGAGCGATTCTCCTCCATCTTTTAGCTATAGAACTTGTTGGAGACTTCATATCTCTCAACTCGGGTATTTGCTTGAAATATTAACTTCAACTCCTGGAACATCTCATATGGTCCATGACGTTCAAAACGTCTTTGAAGTCCCGATTCTAAGCCGTTAAGCATGGTGCACTAAACTATCAAGTAGTCATCATATTGAGCTAGCCAAACGTTCATAACGTCTGCATCTGCTCCTGCAATAGGTCTGTCACCTAGCGGTGCATCAAGGACATAATTCTTCTGTGCAGCAATGAGGATAAACCTCAGATCACGGATCCAATCCGCATCATTTCTACTAACATCTTTCAACACAATTTTTCTCTAGGAACGTATCAAAATAAACATATGAAAGCAACAACGCGAGCTATTGATCTACAACATAGATATGCTAATACTACCAGGACTAAGTTCATGATAAATTAAAGTTCAATTAATCATATTACTTAAGAACTCCCACTTAGATAGACATCCCTCTCATCCTCTAAGTGATCACGTGATCCAAATCAACTAAACCATGTCCGATCATCACGTGAGATGGAGTAGTTTCATTGGTGAACATCACTATGTTGATCATATCTACTATATGATTCACGCTTGACCTTTCGGTCTCCGTGTTCCGAGGCCATATCTGTATATTCTTGGCTCGTCAAGTATAACCTGAGTATTCCGCGTGTGCAACTGTTTTGCACCTGTTGTATTTGAACGTAGAGCCTATCACACCCGATCATCACGTGGTGTCTCAGCACGAAGAACTTTCGCAACGGCGCATACTCAGGGAGAACACTTCTGGATAATTAGTGAGAGATCATCTTATAATGCTACCGTCAATCAAAGCAAGATAAGATGCATAAAAGATAAACATCACATGCAATCAATATAAGTGATATGATATGGCCATCATCATCTTGTGCTTGTGATCTCCATCTCCGAAGCACCGTCATGATCATCATCGTCACCGGCGCGACACCTTGATCTCCATCGTAGCATCGTTGTCGTCTCGCCAATCTTATGCTTCCACGACTATCGCTACCGCTTAGTGATAAAGTAAAGCATTACAGCGCGATTGCATTGCATACAATAAAGCGACAACCATATGGCTCCTGCCAGTTGCCGATAACTCGGTTACAAAACATGATCATCTCATACAATAAAATTCAGCATCATGTCTTGACCATATCACATCACAACATGCCCTGCAAAAACAAGTTAGACGTCCTCTACTTTGTTGTTGCAAGTTTTACGTGGCTGCTACGGGCTTAAGCAAGAACCAATCTTACCTACGCATCAAAACCACAACGATAGTTTGTCAAGTTGGAGCTGTTTTAACCTCCGCAAGGACCGGGCGTAGCCACACTCGGTTCAACTAAAGTTGGAGAAACTGTCACCCGCAAGCCACCTCTGTGCAAAGCACGTCGGGAGAACCGGTCTCGCGTAAGCGTACGCGTAATGTTGGTCCGGGCCGCTTCATCCAACAATACCGCCGAACCAAAGTATGACATGCTGGTATGCAGTATGACTTATATCGCCCACAACTCACTTGTGTTCTACTCGTGCATATAACATCAACACATCAAACCTAGGCTCGGATGCCACTGTTGGGGAACGTAGTAATTTCAAAAAAATTCCTACGCACACGTAGGATCATGGTGATGCATAGCAACGAGAGGGGTGTGTGATCTACATACCCTTTGTAGATCGACAACGGAAGTGTTTGGTTGATGTAGTCATATGTCTTCACGGCCCGACCGATCAAGCACCGAAACTACGGCACCTCCGAGTTTTAGCACACGTTCAGCTCGATGACGATCCCCGGACTCCGATCCAGCAAAGTGTCGGGGAAGAGTTCCGTCAGCACGACGGCGTGGTGACGATCTTGATGTACTACTGCTGCAGGGCTTCGCCTAAGCACCGCTACAATATTATCGAGGACTATGGTGGCTGGGGCGCCGCACACGGCTAAGAATAAGGATCACGTGGATCAACTTGTGTGTTTCTGGGGTGCCCCTGCCTCCGTATATAAAGGACTAAGGGAGGGGGGTGCGGCCGGCCATGGAGAGGCGCGCCAGGAGAGTCCTACTCCCTCTGGGAGTAGGATCCCCCCCCCCAATCCTAGTTGGAATAGGATTCGCGGAGGGGGGAAAGGAGAGAGAGGGGCCGGCCCCCTCTCATTGTCCTATTCGGACCAAGGGAGGGGAGGGGCGCCCATGTTGGGCTGCCTCTTGTCTTTTCCACTAAGGCCCACTATGGCCTATATATCTCCCGGGGGGTTCCGGTAACCTCCCGGTACTCCGGTAAAATCCCGATTTGACTCGGAACACTTCCGATATCCAAACATAGGCTTCCAATATATCAATCTTTATGTCTCGACCATTTGAGACTCCTCTTCATGTCCGTGATCACATCCGGGACTCCGAACAACCTTCGGTACATCAAAATGCATAAACTCATAATATAACTGTCATCGTAACCTTAAGCGTGCGGACCCTATGGGTTCGAGAACAATGTAGACATGACCGAGACATGTCTCCGGTCAATAACCAATAGCGGGACCTGGATGCCCATATTGGCTCCTACATATTCTACGAAGATCTTTATCAGTCAGACCGCATAACAACATACGTTGTTCCCTTTGTCATCGGTATGTTACTTGCCCGAGATTCGATCGTCGGTATTCCAAATACCTAGTTCAATCTCGTTACCGGCAAGTCTCTTTACTCGTTCTGTAATACATCATCCCGCAACCAACTCATTAGTTGCAATGCTTGCAAGGCTTAAGTGATGTGCATTACCGAGAGGGCCCAGAGATACATCTCTGACAATCGGAGTGACAAATCCTAATCTCGAAATACGCCAACCCAACATTTACCTTTGGAGACACCTGTAGAGCTCCTTTATAATCACCCAGTTACGTTGTGACGTTTGGTAGCACACAAAGTGTTCCTCCGGCAAAAGGGAGTTGCATAATCTCATAGTCATAGGAACATGTATAAGTCATGAAGAAAGCAATAGCAGCATATTAAACGATCGGGTGCTAAGCTAATGGAATGGGTCATGTCAATCAGATCATTCACCTAATGATGTGATCCCGTTAATCAAATAACAACTCTTTGTCCATGGTTAGGAAACATAACCATCTTTGATTAACGAGCTAGTCAAGTAGAGGCATACTAGTGACACTCTGTTTGTCTATGTATTCACACATGTATTATGTTTCCGATTAATACAATTCTAGCATGAATAATAAACATTTATCATGATATAAGGAAATAAATAATAACTTTATTATTGCCTCTAGGGCATATTTCCTTCAGGAGGCACAATGCTCCCCAAGAAGCCACTAGAGCCACCATATTCTCCTCACGCCCTCACACAATGCGAGATGTCGTGATTCCACTATTGGTGCCCTTGGAGGCGGCGACCGGACCTTTACGAACAAGGTTGGGGCAATCTCCACAACTTAATCGGAGGCTCCCAACAACACCACGAAGCTTCACCACAATGGAATATGGCTCCGTGGTGACCTCAACCGTCTAGGGTGCTCAAACACCCAAGAGTAACAAGATCCACAAGGGATTAGTGGGGGGAATCGAATTTCTCTTGGTGGAAGTGTAGATCGAGGCCTTCTCAACCAATCCCTAGAAAATCAACAAGTTTGATTGGCTAGGGAGAGAGATCAGGCGAAAATGGAACTTGGAGCAACAATGGAGCTTAGGGTTGGAAGAGGTGGTCAACCCTTATATAGTGGAGAGAGAAATCCAACTGTTATCCACTTAACGAGCCCACGACATGCGGTACTACCGCGCCTGCCAAGCGGTACTACCGCAAGGCCTCCCGGTACTACCGCACCCCCTTGCGGTACTACCGCAAGGTAGGGTTGGACCAGTCTGGGAAGGCCGTGGACAAATAAACATCCGTGACCAGTTCCGCTGATTTTCAAATAGTGCAAAGGTCCGACACGGTACTACCGCTGAAGGCAAGCGGTAATACCGCGCGGGGAGCGGATGTAAAAAATTACATCCGCTCCTACTTCCGCTACTGGTGTTGTGCCGGACCAGGGCTCACGGTACTACGGCTCCCAAGGAGCGGTACTACCGTGACCACCTGCGGTACTACCGTAAAGGCATGAGGTACTACCGCTCCGAAGAGCAGTACTACCGCAAGCCTCAGAACAACAACAATAGGAAAACTTCTTTTTGCACAAACATGAAGAAACGGAGGATGCTCCAAAGTGCTAAGGGAAAGGCGGTGCAAAGAGGAGTAAACATGTATGTGACGATTCCACCCAAACCTTTCCAAAGCGGACCCCCTCTTAATAGTACGGCTTTCCTACGACTCAAATCCACCGAAAAAGGAACGTAGAAAAATGTCGTCTTCAATAATCTTCAAGGGGCTCCTAACCGTCTTGTGCCTAGTCATGAAATATCTGAAATACTCGAGACACACGATTAGTCCGCAAATGCATTGTCATCAATCACCAAAACACCTTAGGGATAAATATGCCCTTACAATCTCCCCCTTTTTGGTGGATTGATGACAATATGGGATTTGCACAAGGGAGAAGGAATAGAACATGAGCGAACCATACATCTCTAAAATATAGACGGGCTCCCCCTAGATGTGTGCTATTTAGATGAGTGCTTTGGACTGCACGGCACACATACTAGGATCAACACCCCCCCCCTATATAGACATGGCATATCTTGCAATAATAATGCTAACACTAAGCATGATAGTAGATAAGAGCATGAACTAAGTAGCACAATATCATAAGCTCAGTAAGGTGCGATAGATAGAGTGCATATGTCTTACACCATATGAAAGATATGTCTCACACGCTCAAATAAACTCAAACCAAACCAAAGCAAACAAGGTTCAACAAACCAAACACAAGCGAAGCAAACACGACATGACACGGCAAATCCCTACACTCTCTCCCCCTTTGGCATCGAAACGCCAAAAAGGCAGAGAAGACACCTACAACACAAGTGGTGGCTCAAGCGGAGTAGTCGCTCGAATGCTCCTCGTCGGACTCGGCAGCGGGAATGTGCTCCTCCTCAGAATCAGTCCACCTGTAGCCTTGTTTTGCCATCCATTCAGCCTCTGGAGTGATGAGCTCCTCGGAGCCACCAGAAACATCCTCTCCAAAAACCCTCATGATCTTCTTGTCGCGGCGGCAACTCTCCTTGGAGGCCATGTGAGTCCGATACTACCCCTTGGCCTGCATGCAGAACAAGGCCTTCATCTTGGCCTTCAGCTTCTTCGCCCATGGGGGCTCAGTAGAGGGAGGTGCATAACCCGCAGAGCTGTCCTCAGTTGCACTCTCCTCCTCAATCCCCTCCTCATCAGCAGCCCTCTTAGCAGCCTCAGCCTCGGCACGAGTAGTAGTGTTAGCCCACTGGGGCTTGATGCGGAGTCTGATGGAGTCATGACGGATCCAGTCAGGGGCCAGAAACTCCTCATTGGGATAGATCTTCTCCCAAGTCTTCGAGATCAGGAGGAACAGATATGGACCATAGATGGGTACCTTGCGGGTGAATACCGCGAACCGAAGCTCGCACCACATGATATGTGAGACATCAAGTGGTTGAGTCTGAGACACGCGTGCCTCCTCACAAATGAGCAACATGTCCACAGGAAAGGCATGCACCTTGTCCTTGTCCCCAATGCGAGGAAAGAGGGAGTGGCGGAAGATCCGATGCATGATGTCAAGAAACGAGTTGAGCACCCAAGTCGAATTGCCACTGGCCAGCTTCTTCTCAACATAAAATGGCATAAGCTTGTCCTTGCTTGCTGACTTGGCGTTGGCATGAGGGCGAACACCAACAGGCATGTGGAGGCCCTCATTAGGCACTCTAAGAAAATCCATGAACTCCTTCCAAGTAGCAGTCAACTGACGTCCATTGGTCATCCAGGTCATCATCCGATCCTCCCCAGAGTGGAAGTGGACCGAAGTAAAGAACTGGGCCACCAGCTCGGGGTCATAGTCCAGGTGAAAAGACATCACATCCTCAATGGCAAACTGCTCCACGAGATCCAAGGCCTCACCAAAGTAGTGACGCTGCTTATCCTTCCTCATGTGATGCATGTCGATCCAGTGCACATCCACATACAGATTCTGCTTGGCCTTGATCACATCCAAGTAAATGAGATTCTGCTGCTTGGTCCAGAACAGTTCATTCCCTCTGAAGTTTGCACGAGGATGCACATAAGGGTTGATCTTCCTGAGAGAGACAAACTCAGCAAGAGGTATCTCATCCATATCCTTTGATGGTTCCTTGACCTTGCTAGCAGTGGTCTTGACATTGCACTTGGGGGCATTGGAGCCGTCTGGAACATCCTCTTGGTTGCACAGATGCTTGGAACCCGTGTCACGGCTTGGATTAGAACGACGAGCAGGGACATCGGAGCCACCACCTAAGACACACAAAAAACACAAACACACACGAGAAGTGAGACGGGTCAAAACAAAGACCACAACAAAGCACAAGAAACCAGTAGAAAGTGCATATGGTAATTGCCATGAAGAAGATTTAACAGCAGCGGTAGTACTGCCTGTTCGTGTGGTACTAAAATTTTAGTGCCGCTCCTAGTCGCGGTAGTACCGCGCTGTGGCACAGTAGTACCGGGGCTCGGAGCGGCAGTAGAAATTTAGTACCGCGGCCCGCGCGGTAGTACTGCGGCTGAGGAGCGGTAGTACCGCACAAGCGGTAGTACCGCACCTGAAGAGCGGTAGTACCGCACGACATCAGATCCAAAAAAATGAATCTGAGAACAACCGCGACAACGAGGCGGTACTACGGTTGATCAAATCTACCACGGGACAACATATCAAGTACACTTTCTATGCATCACTACTCTCCTACATCTTACTCTTGCAAAGATTTGGCCTATAATATCAAGAATCAACATGCATCTCCCCAAAACCTAGAAGCGAAAGCACGAACAAAAGAGAGAGGGATTTGGGGAGAAACCTTGATCTATGGCAAGAGGGAGTGGTGGGGAACGATCCCACCGGTCGGAATCCGAGGAGAGCGGCCGTGGACGGAGATCCGGCGAGGCTCTCCGGCGCCATTCTTGAGCAGGAGAGAGAGAGGCAGTGGGGAGAGACACAGACGAATGGGTATGGGGGAGTTGGAACTCCCGCTACCTGGGTCTTAACCCCACGCGCCCTCGGCAGCGCGGTAGTACCGCACCTCATCACGGTAGTACTGCTCGGGCGGAAGTGCCGCACCGAAGTGGTAGTACCGCTCCCCCAGGCGGCAGTAAAAAATTACTGCCACGCTGGGTGCGGAAGTACCATGCACTCCACAAGCGGTAGTACCTGTTGGGGAACGTAGTAATTTCAAAAATTTCCCTACGCACACGCAAGATCATGGTGATGCCTAGCAACGAGAGGGGAGAGTGTTGTCCACGTACCCTCGTAGACTGAAAGCGGAAGCATTCGCACAATGCGTTTGATGTAGTCGTACGTCTTCATGATCTGACTGATCAAGTACCGAACGTACGGCACCTCCGAGTTCAGCACACGTTCAGCCCGATGACGTCCCTCGAACTCTGATCCAGCCGAGTGTTGAGGGGGAGTTTTGTCAGCACGACGGTCTGGTGACGATGTTGATGTTCTACCGACGCAGGGCTTCGCCTAAGCACCGCTAGAGTAATATCGAGGTGGACTATGGTGGAGGGGGGCACCGCACACGGCTAAAAGATCAAATAATCAATTGTTGTGTTTATGGGGTGCCCCCTGCCCCCGTATATAAAGGAGCAAGGGGGTGCGGCCGGCCAGGGAGGAGGCGCGCCAGGAGGAGTCCTACTCCCACCGGGAGTAGGACTCCCCCCTTTCCTAGTTGGATTAGGACTTGGGAGGGGGAAGGAGTGGAGGAGAAGAAGGAAGGGGGGCGCCGCCCCCCTCTCCTTGTCCTATTCGGACTGGGGGGAGGGGCGTGCGGCCCAGCCCTAGCCGCCTCTCCTCTCTTCCGCCTAGGCCCACTAAGGCCCATTAAGTCCCTGGGGGGTTCCGGTAACCTCCCGGTACTCTGGTAAAATCCCAATTTCACCCAGAACACTTCTGATATCCAAACATAGGCTTCCAATATATCAATCTTCATGTCTCGACCATTTCGAGACTCCTCGTCATGTCCGGGATCACATCCGGGACTCCGAACAACCTTCGGTACATCAAAACATATAAACTCATAATATAACCATCATCAAAACTTTAAGAGTGCGGACCCTACGGGTTCGAGAACTATGTAGACATGACCGAGACATGTCTCCGGTCAATAACCAATAGCGGAACCTGGATGTTCATATTGGCTCCCACATATTCTATGAAGATCTTTATCGGTCAAACCGCACAACAACATATGTTGTTCCCTTTGTCATCGGTATGTTACTTGCCCGAGATTCGATCGTTGTTATCTCAATACCTAGTTCAATCTCGTTACCGGCAAATCTCTTTGCTCGTTCTGTAATACATCATCCCGCAACTAACTCATCAGTAGCAATGCTTGCAAGGCTTACGTGATGTGCATTACCGAGAGGGCCCAGAGATACCTCTCCGATATTCGGAGTGACAAATCCTAATCTCGAAATATGCCAACCCAACAAGTACCTTCGGAGACACCTGTAGAGCACCTTTATAATCACACAGTTACGTTGTGACGTTTGGTAGCACACAAAGTGTTCCTCCGGAAAACGGGAGTTGCATAATCTCATAGTCATAGGAACATGTATAAGTCATGAAGAAAGCAATAGCAGATTACTAAAACGATCGTGTGCTAAGCTAACGAAATGGGTCAAGTCAATCACATCATTCTCCTAATGATGTGACCCCATTAATCAAATGAAAACTCATGTCTATGGTTAGGAAACATAACCATCTTTGATCAACGAGCTAGTCAAGTAGAGGCATACTAGTGACAATCTGTTTGTCTATGTATTCACACATGTATTATCTTTCCAGTTAATACAATTCTAGCATGAATAATAAACATTTATCATGATATAAGGAAATAAATAATAACTTTATTATTGCCTCTAGGGCATATTTCCTTCAGTCTCCCACTTGCACTAGAGTCAATAATCTAGATTACACAGTAATTATTCTAACACCCATGGAGCCTTGGTGCTGATCATGTTTTGCTCGTGGAAGAGGCTTAGTCAACGGGTCTGCAACATTCAGATCCGTATGTATCTTGCAAATTTCTATGTCTCCCACCTGGACTAAATCCCGGATGGAATTAAAGCGACTGTTGATGTGCTTGGTTCTCTTGTGAAATCTGGATTCCTTCGCCAAGGCAATTGCACTAGTATTGTCACAAAAAGATTTTCATTGGACCCGATACTAGGTATGACACCTAGATCGGATATGAACTCCTTCATCCAGACTCCTTCATTTGCTGCTTCCGAAGCAGCTATGTACTCCGCTTCACATGTAGATCCCGCCACAACGCTTTGTTTTGGAACTGCACCAACTGACAACTCCACCGTTCAATGTAAACACGTATCCAGTTTGCGATTTAGAATCGTCCGGATCAGTGTCAAAGGTTGCATCAACGTAACCGTTTACGATGAGCTCTTTGTCACCTCCATATACGAGAAACATATCCTTAGTCCTTTTCAGGTATTTCAGGATGTTCTTGACCGCTGTCTAGTGATCCACTCCTGGATTACTTTGGTACCTCCCTGCTAGACTTATAGCAAGGCACACATCAGGTCTGGTACACAGCATTGCATACATGATAGAGCCTATGGCTAAAGCATAGGGAACATCTTTCATTTTCTCTCTATCTTCTGCAGTGGTCGGGCATTGAGTCTTACTCAACTTCACACCTTGTAACACAGGCAAGAACCCTTTCTTTGCTTGATCCATTTTGAACTTCTTCAAAACTTTGTCAAGGTATGTGCTTTGTGAAAGTCCAATTAAGCATCTTGATCTATCTCTATAGATCTTGATGCCCAATATATAAGCAGCTTCACCGAGGTCTTTCATTGAAAAACTCTTATTCAAGTATCCCTTTATGCTATCCAGAAATTCTATATCATTTCCAATCAATAATATGTCATCCACATATAATGTTAGAAATGCTACAGAGCTCCCACTCACTTTCTTGTTAATACAGGCTTCTCCAAAAGTCTATACAAAACCAAATGCTTTGATCACACTATCAAAGCGTTTATTCCAACCCCGAGAGGCTTGCACCAGTCCATAAATGGATCGCTGGAGCTTGCACACTTTGTTAGCTCCCTTTGGATCGACAAAACCTTCTGGTTGCATCATATACAACTCTTCTTTCAGGAATGCAGTTTTGACATCCATTTGCCAAATTTCATAATTATAAAAATGCGGCAATTGCTAACATGATTCGGACAGACTTAAGCATCGCTACAGGTGAGAAAGTCTCATCGTAGTCAATCCCTTGAACTTGTCGAAAACCTTTCGCAACAAGTCGAGCTTTGTAAACAGTAACATTACCGTCAGCGTCAGGCTTCTTCTTGAAGATCCATTTATTCTCAATTGCTTGTCGATCATCGGGCAAGTCAACCAAATTCCACACTTTGTTCTCATACATGGATCCTATCTCGGATTTCATGGCCTCAAGCCATTTTGCGGAATCTGGGCTCACCATCGCTTCTTCATAGTTCGTAGGTTCTAGTAGCATGACTTCCAGAACAGGATTACCGTACCACTCTGGTGCGGATCTTACTCTGGTTGATCTACGAGGTTCATTAGTAACTTGATCTGAAGTTCCATGATCATCATCATTAACTTCCTCACTAATTGGTGTAGGCGTCACAGAAACCGGTTTCTGTGATGAACTACTTTCCAATAGAGGAGCAGGTACAGTTACCTCATCAAGTTCCACTTTCCTCCCACTCACTTCTTTCGAGAGAAACTCCTTCTCTAGAAAGGATCCATTCTTAGCAACGAATGTCTTGCCTTTGGATCTGTGATAGAAGGTGTACCCAACAGTTTCCTTTGGGTATCCTATGAAGACACATTTCTCCGATTTGGGTTCGAGCTTATCAAGTTGAAGCTTTTTCACATAAGCATCGCAGCCCCAAACTTTCAGAAACGACAACTTTGGTTTCTTGCCAAACCCCAGTTCATAAGGCGTCGTCTCAAGGATTTCGATGGTGCCCTATTTAACGTGAATGCGGCCGTCTCTAAAGCATGACCCCAAAATGATAGCGGTAAATCTGTAAGAGACATCATAGATCGCACCATATCTAGTAAAGTACGATTATGACGTTCGGACACACCATTACGCTGTGGTGTTCCGGGTGCGTAAGTTGTGAAACTATTCCGCATTGTTTCAAATGTAGACCAAACTCGTAACTCAAATATTCTCCTCCACGATCAGATCATAGAAACTTTATTTTCTTGTTACGATGATTTTCAACTTCACTCTGAAATTCTTTGAACTTTTCAAATGTTTCAGACTTATGCTTCATCAAGTAGATATACCCATATCTGCTTAAATCATCTGTGAAGGTGAGAAAATAACGACATCCGCCACGAGCCTCTACATTCATCGGACCACATACATATGTATGTATGATTTCCAACAAATCTGTTGCTCTCTCCATAGTTCTTGAGAACGGCGTTTTAGTCATCTTGCCCATGAGGCACGGTTCGCAAGTACCAAGTGATTCATAATCAAGTGGTTCCAAATGTCCATCAGTATGGAGTTTCTTCATGCGCTTTACACCGATATGACCTAAACGGCAGTGCCACAAATAAGTTGCACTATCATTATCAACTCTGCATCTTTTGGCTTCAACATTATGAATATGTGTATCACTACTATCGAGATTCATCAAAAATAGACCACTCTTCAAGGGTGCATGACCATAAAAGATATTACTCATATAAATAGAACAACCATTATTCTCCGATTTAAATGAATAACCGTCTCGCATCAAACAAGATCCAGATATAATGTTCATGCTCAACGCTGGCACCAAATAACAATTATTTAGGACTAATACTAATCCCTAAGGTAGATGTAGAGGTAGCGTGCCGACCACGATCACATCGACTTTGGAACCATTTCCCACGCGCATCGTCACCTCGTCCTTTGCCAGTGTTCGCTTAATCCGTAGTCCCTATTTTGAGTTGCAAATATTAGCAACAGAACCAGTATCAAATACCCAGGTGCTACTGCGAGCTCTAGTAAGGTACACATCAATAACATGTATATCACATATACCTTTGTTCACCTTGCCATCCTTCTTATCCGCCAAATACTTGGGGCAGTTCTGCTTCCAGTGACCAGTCTGCTTGCAGTAGAAGCACTCAGTCGCAGGCTTAGGTCCAGACTTGGGTTTCTTCTCCTGAGCAGCAACTTGCTTGTTGTTCTTCTTGAAGTTCCCCTTCTTCTTCCCTTTGACCTTTTTCTTGAAACTGGTAGTCTTATTGACCATCAACACTTGATGCTCCTTTTTGATTTCTAACTCCGCTGCCTTTAGCATTGCGAAGAGCTCGGGAATTGTCTTATCCGTCCCTTGCATATTATAGTTCATCACGAAGCTCTTGTAGCTTGGTGGCAGTGATTGAAGAACTCTGTCAATGACACTATCAACCGGAAGATTAACTCCCAGCTAAGTCAAGTGATTATGGTACCCATACATTCTGAGTATATGTTCACTGACAGAACTATTCTCCTCCATCTTGCAGCTGTAGAACTTATTGGAGACTTCATATTTCTCAATCCGGGCATTTGCTTGAAATATTAACTTCAACTCCTGGAACATCTCATATGCTCCATGACATTCAAAACATTGTTGTAGTCCTGGTTCTAAGCTGTAAAGCATGGCACATTGAACTATTGAGTAGTCATCAGCTTTGCTCTGCCAGACGTTCTTAACGTCGTTAGTTGCATCAGCAGCAGGCCTGGCACTCAGTGGTGCTTCCAGGACGTAATTCTTCTGGGCAGCAATGATGATAATCCTCAAGTTATGGACCTAGTCCGTGTAATTGCTACCATCATCTTTCAACTTTGCTTTCTCAAGGAACGCATTAAAATTCAACGGAACAACAGCATGGGCCATCTATCTACAATCAAACATAGACAAGTGAGATACTATCAGGTACTAAGTTCATGATAAATTTAAGTTCAATTAATCATATTACTTAAGAACTCCCACTTAGAAAGACATCCCTCTAATCTTCTAAGTGATCACGTGATCCAAATCAACTATATTGATCATCACGTGAAATGGAGTAGTTTTCAATGGTGAACATCACCATGTTGATCATATCTACTATATGATTCACGCTCGACCTTTCAGTCTCAGTGTTCTGAGGTCATATCTGCATGTGCTTGGCTCGTCAAGTTTAACATGAGTATTCTGTGTGTGTAAAACTGGCTTGCACCCGTTGTAGATGGACGTAGAGCTTATCACACCCGATCATCACGTGGTGTCTGGGCACGACGAACTTTGGCAACGGTGCATACTTAGGGAGAACACTTTTTATCTTGAAATTTAGTGAGAGATCATCTTATAATGCTACCGTCAATCAAAGCAAGATAAGATGCATAAAAGATAAACATCACATGCAATCAATATAAGTGATATGATATGGCCATCATCATCTTGTGCTTGTGATCTCCATCTCCGAAGCACTATCATGATCACCATCGTCACCGACGCGACACCTTGATCTTCATCGTAGCATCGTTGTCGTCTCGCCAATCTTATGCTTCCACGACTATCGCTACCGCTTAGTGATAAAGTAAAGCATTACAGGGCGATTGCATTGCATACAATAAAGCGACAACCATATGGCTCCTGCCAGTTGCTGATAACTCGGTTACAAAACAAGATCATCTCATACAATAAAATTCAGCATCATGTCTTGACCATATCACATCACAACATGCCCTACAAAAACAAGTTAGACGTCCTCTACTTTGTTGTTGCAAGTTTTACGTGGCTGCTACGGGTTTAGCAAGAACCGTTCTTACCTACGCATCAAAACCACAACGATAGTTTGTCAAGTTGGTGCTGTTTTAACCTTCACAAGGACCGGGCGTAGCCACACTCGGTTCAACTAAAGTTGGAGAAACTGACACCCGCCAGCCACCTGTGTGCAAAGCACGTCGGTAGAACCAGTCTCGCGTAAGCGTACGCGTAATGTCGGTCCAGGCCGCTTCATCCAAGAATACTGCTGAACCAAAGTATGACATGCTGGTAAGCAGTATGACTTATATCGCCCACAACTCACTTGTGTTCTATTCGTGCATATCACATCTACGCATAAAACCAGGCTCGAATGCCACTGTTGGGGAACGTACTAATTTCAAAAATTTCCCTACATACACGCAAGATCATGGTGATGCATAGCAACGAGAGGGGAGAGTGTTGTCCACGTACCCTCGTAGACCGAAAGCGGAAGCGTTAGCACAACGCGTTTGATGTAGTCGTATGTCTTCACGATCCGATCGATCAAGTACCAAACGTACGGCACCTCCGAGTTCAACACACGTTCAGCCTGATGACGTCCCTCGAATTCCGATCCAGCCGAGTGTTGAGGGAGAGTTTTGTCAGCACGACGGCGTGGTGACGATGTTGATGTTCTACCTATTGGAAATATGCCCTAGAGGCAATAATAAATTAGTTATTATTATTATTATATTTCATTGTTCATGATAATCGTTTATTATCCATGCTAGAATTGTATTGATAGGAAACTCAGATACATGTGTGGATACATAGACAACACCATGACCCTAGTAAGCCTCTAGTTGACTAGTTCGTTGATCAATAGATGGTTACAGTTTCCTGACCATGGACATTGGATGTCGTTGATAACGGGATCACATCATTAGGAGAATGATGTGATGGACAAGACCCAATCCTAAGCCTAGCACAAGATCGTGTAGTTCGTTTGCTAAAGCTTTTCTAATGTCAAGTGTCATTTCCTTAGACCATGAGATTGTGCAACTCCCGGATACCGTAGGAGTGCTTTGGGTGTGCCAAACGTCACAACTTAACTGGGTGGCTATAAATGTACACTACAGGTATCTCCGAAAGTGTCTGTTGGGTTGGCACGAATCGAGACTGGGATTTGTCACTCCGTGTAAACGGAGAGGTATCTCTGGGCCCACTCGGTAGGACATCATCATTATGTGCACAATGTGATCAAGGAGTTGATCACGGGATGATGTGTTACGGAACGAGTAAAGAGACTTGCCGGTAACGAGATTGAACAAGGTATCGGGATACCGATGATCGAATCTCGGGCAAGTATCGTACCAATGGACAAAGGGAATTGTATACGGGATTGATTGAATCCTTGACATCGTGGTTCATCCGATGAGATCATCGTGGAATATGTGGGATCCAACATGGGTATCCAGATCTAGCTGTTGGTTATTGGCCGGAGAGTTGTCTCGGTCATGTTTGCATGGTTCCCGAACCCGTAGGGTCTACACACTTAAGGTTCGGTGACGCTAGAGTTGTTATGGGAAATAGTATGTGGTTACCGAAGGTTGGTCGGAGTCCCGGATGAGATCCCAGACATGACGAGGAGCTCCGGAATGGTCCGAAGGTGAAGATCGGTATATTGGACGAAGGGTATTGGAGTCCGGAATTGTTCCGTGGGTACCAGGTGATGACCAGCGTGTCCGAAAGGGGTTTCGGAGGCCCCGGCAAGCGTTGGGGGGCCTTATGGGCCAAGGGGAGAGGGCACATCAGCCCACTAAGGGGCTCAGCACCCCTCCCACCCCATCTCACGTAACCAGGAGAAGTGGGGGCGCCACTCCTAGGGCAGCCGCCCCTCCCGGCTTGGGGGGCAAGTTTCCTAGGGGTGGGGGTGCCCAAACCCATCTAGGGTTTCCCCTGTGGCCGCCGCCCCTCCCCTAGGGAACCCTAGGGCGCCTCCCCCTCCTCCCTTCCCCCTATATATAGTGAGGGAGAGAGAGAGGGCAGCCGTACCTCTTCCCTGGCGCAGCCCTCCCTCCTCCTACACCTCCTCCTCCTCCATAGTGCTTGGCGAAGCCCTGCTGGAGAACCACGAGCTCCATAGCCACCATGCCGTCGTGCTGCTGGAGTTCTCCCTCAACTTCTCCTCTCCCCTTGCTGGACCAAGAAGGAGGATACGTCTCCCAACCGTACGTGTGTTGAACGCGGAGGTGCCGTCCGTTCGGCGCTAGTATCATCGGTAATTTGGATCACGACGAGTACGACTCCATCAACCCCGTTCACTTGAACGCTTCCGCTTAGCGATCTACAAGGGTATGTAGATGCACTCCCCTTTCCTCGTTGCTAGATTACTCCATAGATTGATCTTGGTGTTGCGTAGAAAATTTTGAATTTCTGCTACGATCCCCAACAGTGGCATCATGAGCTAGGTCTATGCGTAGTTTCTATGCACGAGTAGAACACAAAGCAGTTGTGGGCATCAATATTGTCAATTTACTTGTCGTTACTAGTCTTATCTTAATTCGGCGACATCGTGGGATGAAGCGGCCTGGACCGACCTTACACGTACTCTTACGTGAGACTAGTTCCACCGACTGACATGCACTAGTTGCATAAGGTGGCTAGCGGGTGTCTGTCTCTCCCACTTTAGTCGGATCGGATTCGATGAAAAGGGTCCTTATGAAGGGTAAATAGAAATTGGCATATCACGTTGTGGTTTTCACGTAGGTAAGAAATGTTCATGCTAGAAACCTATAGCAGCCACGTAAAAACTTGCAACAACAATTACAGGACGTCTAACTTGTTTTTGCAGCATATGACTTGTGATGTGATATGGCCAAAAGGATGTGATGAATGATATATGTGATGTATGAGATTGATCATGTTCTTGTAATAGGAACCACGACTTGCATGTCGATGAGTATGACAACCGGCAGGAGCCATAGGAGTTGTCTTAATTTATTTATGACCTGCATGTCAACATAAACGTCATGTAATTACTTTACTTTATTGCTAAAGGGTTAGCCATAGTAGTAGAAGTAATAGATGACGAGACAACTTCAAGAAGACACGATGATGGAGATCATGGTGTCATGCCGGTGACAACGATGATCATGGAGCCCCAAAGATGGAGATCAAAAGGAGCAAAATGATATTGGCCATATCATGTCACTATTTGATTGCATGTGATGTTTATCATGTTTTACATCTTATTTGCTTAGAATGACGGTGGCTTAAATAAGATGATCCCTCACTAAAATTTCAAGAAAGTGTTCCCCCTAACTGTGCACCGTTGCGAAGGTTCGTCGTTTCGAAGCACCACGTGATGATCGGGTGTGATAGATTGTAACGTTCGAATACAACGGGTGTAAGCCAGATTTACACACGCAATACACTTAGGTTGACTTGACGAGCCTAGCATGTACAGACATGGCCTCGGAATACGGAAGACCGAAAGGTCGAGCATGAGTCGTATAGAAGATATGATCAACATGAAGATGTTCACCGATGTTGACTAGTCCGTCTCACGTGATGACCGGACACGGCCTAGTTGACTCGGATCATGTTTCACTTAGATGACTAGAGGGATGTCTATATGAGTGGGAGTTCATTAAATAATTTGATTAGATGAACTTAATTATCATGAACATAGTCTAAATTGTCTTTGCAAATATGTTCTAGATAAATAGCTCACGTTGTAGCTCCCTGTTTCAATACGTTCCTAGAGAAAGATTAAGCTGAAAGATATTGTAAGCAATGATGCGGACTAGGTCCGTAGTCCGAGGAGTGTCCTCACTGCTACATAGAAGGCTTACGTCTTTGATGCACCGCTCGATGTGCAAACCCCTACAAACATCGTCTGTGGATGTTGTGAACACCTGACAGACACATCCTGATGACTACATGATAGTTTAGTGCACCATACTTTACGGCTTAGAATCAGGATTCCAATGACGTTTTGAACGCCATAGAACATATGAGATGTTCCAAGAGCTGAAATTGGGATTTCAGGCTCATGCCCGTGTTGAGAGGTGTGAGACCTCTGACAAGTTCTTTTGCCAAACAAGATGGAGGAGAATAGCTCAGCTAGTGAGCACGAGCTCAGAATGTCTGGGTGCTACAATCACTTTAATCAAGTGGGAGTTAAACTTCCAGATAAGATTGATAGAGTTCTCTAGCCACTATCACTAAGCTACTAGATCTTCGTGATGAACTATGACATGCAAGGGATGGAATTGATCCCGGAGCTGTTCGTGGTGCTTAAGACCGCAAAAGGTAGAAATCAAGAAGGAGCATCAAGTGTTGATGGTTTAACAAGACCACTGGTTTCAAGAAGGGCAAGGGCTAGAAGGGAAACTTCATGGATGGCAAACCAGTTGCCGCTCCAGTGAAGGAACCCAAGGTTGAACCCAAACCCGAGACTAAGTGCTTCTATTGTAAGGGGAACGGTCACTGGTAGCGGAATTACCCCAAATGCATGGTAGATAAGAAGGCTGGCAACTTCAACAAAGTATATACGTGTTATTAATGTGTACCTTACTAGTACTCCTGGTAGCACCTGGGTATTGGATACCGGTTCAGTTACTATTATTGGTAACTTGAAGCAAAAGCTACGGACTAAACGGAGACTGGCTAAGAGCGAGGTGACGATGTGTGTTGGAAGTGTTTCCAAAGTTGATGAGATCACCATCGCACGCTCCATCTGCCTTCGGGATTAGTATTGAACCTAGATAAATGTTATCAGGTGTCTACGTTGAGCATGAATATGATTAGATCATGTTCATTGTAATACGGTCATTCATTTAAGTTAGAGAATAATGGTTATTCTGTTTACATGAATGATACCTTTCATGGTCATGCACCCTATGTGAATGGTTCATTAAATCTCGGTCGTGGTAATACACATGTTCACGCCAAAAGATGTAGAGTTAATAATGATAGTACCACTTTCTTGTGGCACTGCCGCTTAGGTCATATTGGCGTAAGATGCATGAAGAAACTCCATGTCGATGGATGTTTGGAGTCACTTGATTTTGAATCACTTGACACATGCGAGCCATGCCTCATGGGCAGGATGACTAAGACCCCGTTTTCAGGTACAATGAAATGGGCAAGTGACTTGTTGGAAATCATGCATGTTGATGCGTGTGATCCAATGAGAATTGAAGCGTGCGGTGGATATCACTATTTTCTCATCTTCACTGACGATTTGGGTAGATATAGGTATATCTACTTAATGAAGCACAAGTCTGAAATGTTTGAAAAGTTCAAGCGATTTCAGAGTGAAGTTGAGAATCATCATAACAATAAGAACATGTTCCTACGATCTGATCAAAAGGGGATTTTCTGAGTTATGAGTTTGGCAATCACTTAAGACGTTGTGGAATTGTTTCACAGTTGAATCCACCTGGAACACCACAATTGTAATGGTGCGTCCGGACATCGTAATCAAACCTTATGAGATATGGTGCGATCTATGATGTCTCTTACCAATCTACCGTTTTCATTCTGAGGTTATGCGTTAGAGACAACTACATTCACTTTAGATAGGACACCATCTAAGTCCGTTGAGATGACGTCGTGTGAACATTGGTTTGGAAAGAAACCAAAGTAGTCGTTTCTTAATGTTTGGGGCTGCCATGCTTAAGGCTTCAGCCAGAGAAGCTCGAACCCAAAAGCGGACAAACACATCTTCATAGAATACCCAAAGGTGACAGTTGGGTATACCTTCTATCTCAGATCCGAGGGCGAATTGTTTGTCGCTAAGAATGGGTCCTTTCTCGAGAAGGAGTTTCTCACGAAAGAATTGAGTGGGAGGAAGATAGAACTTGATGAGGTTGTCAAACCTTTACTTCAACCAGAGAGTGATGCAACACAGAAAGATGTTTTCTGTGGCGCCTACGTCTGTTGAATAGGAAGTTAATGATAGTGATCATGAAGCTTCGGATCAAGTTGCTATCGAACCTCATAGGTCGACAAGGATATGTACTACTCCTGAGTGGTACGGTAATCCTGTCTTAGATATCATGTTGTTAGACAACAATGAGCTATGGAGAAGCGATGGTGGGCCCGTATTCCGACAAATGGTTAGAAGCCATGAAATCCGAGATAGGATCCATATGTCAGAACAAAGTATGGACTTTGGTGGACTTGCCCACTGATCGGAAAGCCATTGAGATAAATGGATCTTTAAGAAGAAGACAGACATGGGCAGTAATGTTACCGTCTATGAAGCTCGACTTGTGGGAAAGAGTCTTTTCGCAAGTTCAAGGAGTTGACTACGATGAGAATTTCTCACCCGTAGCGATGCTTAAGTCCGTCAGAATCATGTTAGCATTAGCTGTATTTTTCGATTATGAAATCTTACAGATGGATGTCAAAACAAGTTTTCTTACCAGTTTTCGTAAGAAAAGTTGTATGTCATACAATAAAAGGTTTTGTCGATCCTAAGGATGCTAAAAGGTATGCTGGCTCCAGCAATCCTTCTATGGACTAGAGCAAGCATCTCGGAATCGGAATATATGTTTTGATGGAGTGATCAAAGCTTTTAGGTTTATACAATGTTTGTTAGAAACTTGTATTTACAAGAAAGTGAGTGGGAGCACTACAACATTTCTGATAAGTATATGTGGATGACATATTGTTGATCCGAAATAATGTAGAATTTTTGAAAAGCATAAACGGTTGTTTGAAGAGTGTTTTTCAAAGGAAGACCTGGATAAAGCTGCTTACATATTGGGCATCAAGATCTATAGAGATAGATCAAGATGCCTGATGGTGCTTTCAAAGAACGCACACCTTGACATGTTTTTGAAGGAGTTCAAAATACATCAGTCAAAGAAGGGGTTCTTACCTGAGTTATAAGGTGTGAAGTTGAGTAAGACTCAAAGCTTGACCACGGCAGAAGAAAGAGGAAGGACGAAGGTCGTCCCCTATGCTTTTGTCATAGGCTCTATATGGTATGCCATGCTGAGTACCGCACCAGATGTATGCCTTGCGACATGTCTGGCAAGAGGGTACAAAGGTGATCTGGGAATGGATCACCAGATAGCGGTCAAAATTATCCTTAGAGGAATAAGGAAATGTTTCTCGGTTATGGAGGTGATAAAGAGTTCGACGTAAAGAGTTACGTCGATGCAAGCTTAACATCTATCCGGATAGCTCTGAGTAGAGATACCGGATACGTATAATGGAGCAAAAATTTGGAATAGCTCCAAGTGGAATGTGGTAGCAACATCTATGATATGACATAAAGTTTTGCGAAATACATAGGGATCTGAATATGGCAAGACCCGTTGACTACAACCTCTCTCACAAGCATAACATGATCAAACCGAGAACTCTTTGAGTGTTTATCACATAGTGATGTGAACTAGATCATTGAGTCTAGTAGACTCTTGGATGTTGGTCACATGGCGATGTGACCTGTGAGTGTTAATCACATGGCGATGTGAACTAGATTATTGACTCTAGTGCAAGTGGGAGACTGTTGGAAATATGCCCTAGAGGCAATAATAAATTAGTTATTATTATTATTATATTTCATTGTTCATGATAATCGTTTATTATCCATGCTAGAATTGTATTGATAGGAAACTCAGATACATGTGTGGATACATAGACAACACCATGTCCCTAGTAAGCCTCTAGTTGACTAGCTCGTTGGTCAATAGATGGTTACAGTTTCCTGACCATGGACATTGGATGTCGTTGATAATGGGATCACATCATTAGGAGAATGATGTGATGGACAAGACCCAATCCTAAGCCTAGCACAAGATCGTGTAGTTCGTTTGCTAAAGCTTTTCTAATGTCAAGTGTCATTTCCTTAGACCATGAGATTGCGCAACTCCCGGATACCGTAGGAGTGCTTTGGGTGTGCCAAATGTCACAACATAACTGGGTGGCTATAAAGGTACACTACAGGTATCTCCAAAAGTGTTTGTTGGGTTGGCACGAATCGAGACTGGGATTTGTCACTCCGTGCTGGGCCCACTCGGTAGGACATCATCATAATGTGCACAATGTGATCAAGGAGTTGATCACGGGATTATGTGTTACGGAACGAGTAAAGAGACTTGCCGGTAATGAGATTGAACAAGGTATCGGGATACGGACGATCGAATCTCGGGCAAGTATCGTACCAATGGACAAAGGGAATTGTATACGAGATTGATTGAATCCTCGACATCGTGGTTCATCCAATGAGATCATCGTGGAACATGTGGGAGCCAACATGGGTATCCAGATCCCGTTGTTGGTTATTGGCCGGAGAGTTGTCTCGGTCATGTCTGCATGGTTCCCGAACCTGTAGGGTCTACACACTTAAGGTTCGGTGACGCTAGAGTTGTTATGGGAAATAGTATGTGGTTACCGAAGGTTGTTTGGAGTCCCGGATGAGATCCCAGACATGACGAGGAGCTCCGAAATGGTCCGGAGGTGAAGATCGGTATATTGGACGAAGGGTATTGGAGTCCGGAATTGTTCCGGGGGTAGCAGGTGATGACCAGCGTGTCCGAAAGGGGTTTCGGAGGCCCTGGCAAGCGTTGGGGGCCTTATGGGCCAAGGGGAGAGGGCACATCAGCCCACTAAGGGGCTAAGTGCCCCTCCCACCCCATCTCACGTAACCAGGAGAAGTGGGGGCGCCACCCCTAGGGCAGCCGCCCCTCCCGGCTTGGGGGGCAAGTTTCCTAGGGGTGGGGGCGCCCAAACCCATCTAGGGTTTCCCCTGTGGCCGCCGCCCCTCCCCTAGGGAACCCTAGGGTGCCTCCCCCTCCTCCCTTCCCCCTATATATAGTGAGGGAGAGAGAGGGCAGCCGTACCTCTTCCCTGGCGCAGCCCTCCCTCCTCCTACACCTCCTCCTCCTCCATAGTGCTTGGCGAAGCCCTGCTGGAGAACGACGAGCTCCATAGCCACCATGCCATCGTGCTGCTAGAGTTCTCCCTCAACTTCTCCTCTCCCCTTGCTGGATCAAGAAGGAGGAGACGTCTCCCAACCGTACGTGCGTTGAACGCGGAGGTGCCGTCCGTTCGGCGCTAGGATCATCGGTGATTTGGATCACGACGAGTACGACTCCATCAACCCCGTTCACTTGAACGCTTCCGCTTAGCAATCTACAAGGGTATGTAGATGCACTCCCCTTTCCTCGTTGCTAGATTACTCCATAGATTGATCTTTGTGTTGCGTAGAAAATTTTGAATTTCTGCTACGATCCCCAACAGTGGCATCATGAGCTAGGTCTATGTGTAGTTTCTATGCACGAGTAGAACACAAAGCAGTTGTGGGCATCGATATTGTCAATTTACTTGCTGTTACTAGTCTTATCTTGATTTGGCGGCATCGTGGGATGAAGCGGCCCGGACCGACCTTACACGTACTCTTACGTGAGACTAGTTCCACCGACTGACATGCACTAGTTTCATAAGGTGGCTAGCGGGTGTCTGTCTCTCCCACTTTAGTCGGATCGGATTCGAGAAAAGGGTCCTTATGAAGGGTAAATAGAAATTGGCATATCACGTTGTGGTTTTCGCGTAGGTAAGAAAGTTCTTGCTAGAAACCTATAGCGGCCACGTAAAAACTTGCAACAACAATTAGAGGACGTCTAACTTGTTTTTGCAGCATATGCCTTGTGATGTGATATGGCCAAAAGGATCTGATGAATGATATATGTGATGTATGAGATTGATCATGTTCTTGTAATAGGAATCACGACTTGCATGTCGATGAGTATGACAACCGGCAGGAGCCATAGGAGTTGTCTTAATTTATTTATGACATGCATGTCAACATAAACGTCATGTAATTACTTTACTTTATTGCTAAAGGGTTAGCCATAGTAGTAGAAGTAATAGATGACGAGACAACTTCAAGAAGACACGATGATGGAGATCATGGTGTCATGCCGGTGACAACGATGATCATGGAGCCCCGAAGATGGAGATCAAAAGGAGCAAAATGATATTGGCCATATCATGTCACTATTTGATTGCATGTGATGTTTATCATGTTTTACATCTTATTTGCTTAGAACGACGATAGCTTAAATAAGATGATCCCTCACTAAAATTTCAAGAAAGTGTTCCCCCTAACTGTGCACCGTTGCGAAGGTTCGTCGTTTCGAAGCACCACGTGATGATTGGGTGTGATAGATTCTAACGTTCGAATACAACGGGTGTAAGCCAGATTTACACACGCAATACACTTAGGTTGACTTGACGAGCCTAGCATGTACAGACATGGCCTCGGAACACGGAAGACCGAAAGGTCGAGCATGAGTCATATAGAAGATATGATCAACATGAAGATGTTCACCGATGTTGACTAGTACGTCTCACGTGATGATCGGACACGGCCTAGTTGACTCGAATCATGTTTCACCTAGATGACTAGAGGGATGTCTATCTGAGTGGGAGTTCATTAAATAATTTGATTAGATGAACTTAATTATCATGAACATAGTCTAAATTGTCTTTGAAAATATGTTGTAGATAAATAGCTCATGTTGTAGCTCCCTATTTCAATACGTTCCTAGAGACAGATTAAGCTGAAAGATATTGTAAGCAATGATGCGGACTAGGTCCGTAGTCCGAGGAGTGTCCTCACTGCTAAACAGAAGGCTTACGTCTTTGATGCACCTCTCGATGTGCAAACCCCTACAAACGTCGTCTGTGGATGTTGTGAACACCTGGCAGACACATCCTGATGACTACATGATAGTTTAGTGCACCATACTTTACGGCTTAGAATCGGGATTCCAATGACGTTTTGATCGCCATAGAACATATGAGATGTTCCAAGAGCTGAAATTGGGATTTCAGGCTCATGCCCGTGTTGAGAGGTGTGAGACGTCTGACAAGTTCTTTTGCCAAACAAGATGGAGGAGAATAGCTCAGCTAGTGAGCATGAGCTCAGAATGTCTGGGTGCTACAATCACTTTAATCAAGTGGGAGTTAAACTTCCAGATAAGATTGATAGAGTTCTCTAGCCACTATCACTAAGCTACTAGATCTTCATGATGAACTATGACATGCAAGGGATGGAATTGATCCCGGAGCTGTTCACGGTGCTTAAGACCGCAAAAGGTAGAAATCAAGAAGGAGCATCAAGTGTTGATGGTTTAACAAGACCACTGGTTTCAAGAAGGGCAAGGGCTAGAAGGGAAACTTCATGGATGGCAAACCAGTTGCCGCTCCAGTGAAGGAACCCAAGGTTGAACCCAAACCCGAGACTAAGTGCTTCTATTGTAAGGGGAACGGTCACTGGTAGCGGAATTACCCCAAATGCATGGTAGATAAGAAGGCTGGCAACTTCAACAAAGTATATACGTGTTATTAATGTGTACCTTACTAGTACTCCTGGTAGCACCTGGGTATTGGATACCGGTTCAGTTACTATTATTGGTAACTTGAAGCAAAAGCTACGGACTAAACGGAGACTGGCTAAGAGCGAGGTGACGATGTGTGTTGGAAGTGTTTCCAAAGTTGATGAGATCACCATCGCACGCTCCATCTGCCTTCGGGATTAGTATTGAACCTAGATAAATGTTATCAGGTGTCTACGTTGAGCATGAATATGATTAGATCATGTTCATTGTAATACGGTCATTCATTTAAGTTAGAGAATAATGGTTATTCTGTTTACATGAATGATACCTTTCATGGTCATGCACCCTATGTGAATGGTTCATTAAATCTCGGTCGTGGTAATACACATGTTCACGCCAAAAGATGTAGAGTTAATAATGATAGTACCACTTTCTTGTGGCACTGCCGCTTAGGTCATATTGGCGTAAGATGCATGAAGAAACTCCATGTCGATATATGTTTGGAGTCACTTGATTTTGAATCACTTGACACATGCGAGCCATGCCTCATGGGCAGGATGACTAAGACCCCGTTTTCAGGTACAATGAAATGGGCAAGTGACTTGTTGGAAATCATGCATGCTGATGCGTGTGATCCAATGAGAATTGAAGCGTGCGGTGGATATCACTATTTTCTCATCTTCACTGACGATTTGGGTAGATATAGGTATATCTACTTAATGAAGCACAAGTCTGAAATGTTTGAAAAGTTCAAGCGATTTCAGAGTGAAGTTGAGAATCATCATAACAATAAGATCATGTTCCTACGATCTGATCAAAAGGGGATTTTCTGAGTTATGAGTTTGGCAATCACTTAAGACGTTGTGGAATTGTTTCACAGTTGAATCCACCTGGAACACCAAAGTTGTAATGGTGCGTCCGGACGTCGTAATGAAACCTTATTAGATATGGTGCGATCTATGATGTCTCTTACCAATCTACCGTTTTCATTCTGAGGTTATGCGTTAGAGACTACTACATTCACTTTAGATAGGACACCATCTAAGTCCGTTGAGATGACGTCGTGTGAACATTGGTTTGGAAAGAAACCAAAGTAGTCGTTTCTTAATGTTTGGGGCTGTGATGCTTAAGGCCTCAGCCAGAGAAGCTTGAACCCGAAAGCGGACAAACACATCTTCATAGAATACCCAAAGGTGACAGTTGGGTATACCTTCTATCTCAGATCCGAGGGCGAATTGTTTGTCGCTAAGAACGGGTCCTTTCTCGAGAAGGAGTTTCTCACGAAAGAATTGAGTGGGAGGAAGATAGAACTTGGTGAGGTTGTCGAACCTTTACTTCAACCAGAGAGTGATGCAACACAGAAAGATGTTTTCTGTGGCGCCTACGTCGGTTGAATAGGAAGTTAATGATAGTGATCATGAAGCTTCGGATCAAGTTGCTATCGAACCTCGTAGGTCGACAACAATATGTAGTACTCCTGAGTGGTACGGTAATCCTGTCTTGGATATCATGTTGTTAGACAACAATGAGCTATGGAGAAGCGATGGTGGGCCCGTATTCCGACAAATGGTTAGAAGCCATGAAATCCGAGATATGATCCATATGTCAGAACAAAGTATGCACTTTGGTGGACTTGCCCACTGATCGGCAAGCCATTGAGATAAATGGATCTTTAAGAAGAAGACGGACATGGGCGGTAATGTTACCGTCTATGAAGCGCGACTTGTGGGAAAGAGTCTTTTCACAAGTTCAAGGAGTTGACTACGATGAGAATTTCTCACCCGTAGTGATGCTTAAGTCCGTCGAAATCATGTTAGCATTAGCTGTATTTTTCGATTATTAAATCTTACAGATGGATGTCAAAACAAGTTTTCTTACCAGTTTTCGTAAGAAAAGTTGTATGTGATACAATAAAAGGTTTTGTCGATCCTAAGGATGCTAAAAGGTATGTTGGCTCCAGCAATCCTTCTATGGACTAGAGCAAACATCTCGGAATCGGAATATATGTTTTGATGGAGTGATCAAAGCTTTTAGGTTTATACAATGTTTGTTAGAAACTTGTATTTACAAGAAAGTGAGTGGGAGCACTACAACATTTCTGATAAGTATATGTGGATGTCATATTGTTGATCTGAAATAATGTAGAATTTCTGAAAAGCATAAACGGTTGTTTGAAGAGTGTTTTTCAAAGGAAGACCTGGATAAAGCTGCTTACATATTGGGCATCAAGATCTATAGAGATAGATCAAGACGCCTGATGGTGCTTTCAGAGAACGCACACCTTGACATGTTTTTGAAGGAGTTCAAAATAGATCAGTCAAAGAAGGGGTTCTTACCTGAGTTATAAGGTGTGAAGTTGAGTAAGACTCAAAGCTTGACCATGGTAGAAGAGAGAGGAAGGACGAAGGTCGTCCCCTATGCTTTTGTCATAGGCTCTATATGGTATGCCATGCTGAGTACCGCACCAGATGTGTGCCTTGCGACATGTCTGGCAAGAGGGTACAAAGGTGATCTGGGAATGGATCACCAGATAGCGGTCAAAATTATCCTTAGAGGAATAAGGAAATGTTTCTCGGTTATGGAGGTGATAAAGAGTTCGACGTAAAGAGTTACATCGATGCAAGCTTAATATCTATCTGGATAGCTCTGAGTAGAGATACCGGATACATATAATGGAGCAACAATTTGGAATAGCTCCAAGTGGAACGTGGTAGCAACATCTACGATATGACATAAAGTTTTGCGAAATACATAGGGATCTGAATATGGCAAGACCCGTTGACTACAACCTCTCTCACAAGCATAACATGATCAAACCGAGAACTCTTTGAGTGTTTATCACATAGTGATGTGAACTAGATCATTGAGTCTAGTAGACTCTTGGATGTTGGTCACATGGCGATGTGACCTGTGAGTGTTAATCACATGGCGATGTGAACTAGATTATTGACTCTAGTGCAAGTGGGAGACTGTTGGCAATATGCCCTAGAGGCAATAATAAATTAGTTATTATTATTATTATATTTCATTGTTCATGATAATCGTTTATAATCCATGCTAGAATTGTATTGATAGGAAACTCAGATACATGTGTGGATACATAGACAACACCATGTCCCTAGTAAGCCTCTAGTTGACTAGCTCGTTGATCTATAGATGGTTACAGTTTCCTGACCATGGACATTGGATGTCGTTGATAACGGGATCACATCATTAGGAGAATGATGTGATGGACAAGACCCAATCCTAAGCCTACCACAAGATCGTGTAGTTCGTCTGCTAAAGCTTTTCTAATGTCAAGTGTCATTTCCTTAGACCATGAGATTGTGCAACTCCCGGATACCGTAGGAGTGCTTTGGGTGTGCCAAACATCACAATGTAACTGGGTGGCTATAAAGGTACACTACAGGTATCTCCGAAAGTGTCTGTTGGGTTGGCACGAATCGAGACTGGGATTTGTCACTCCGTGTAAATGGAGAGGTATCTCTGGGCCCACTCGGTAGGACATCATCATAATGTGCACAATGTGATCAAGGAGTTGATCACAGGATGATGTGTTACGGAACGAGTAAAGAGACTTGCCGGTAACGAGATTGAACAAGGTATCGGGATACCGACGATCGAATCTCGGGAAAGTATCATACCAATGGACAAAGGGAATTGTATACGGGATTGATTGAATCCTCGACATCGTGGTTCATCCGATGAGATCATCGTGGAACATGTGGGAGCCAACATGGGTATCCAGATCCAGCTATTGGTTATTGGTCGGAGAGTTATCTCGGTCATGTCTGCATGGTTCCCGAACCCGTAGGGTCTACACACTTAAGGTTCGGTGACACTAGGGTTGTTATGGGAAATAGAATGTGGTTACCGAAGGTAGTTCGGAGTCCCGGATGAGATCCCAGACATGGCGAGGAGCTCCGGAATGGTCCGGAGGTGAAGATCGGTATATTGGACGAAGGGTATTGGAGTCCGGAATTGTTCCGGGGGTACCAGGTGATGACCAGCGTGTCCGAAAGGGGTTTCGGAGGCCCCGGCAAGCGTTGGGGGGCCTTATGGGCCAAGGGGAGAGGGCTCATCAGCCCACTAAGGGGCTGAGCGCCCCTCCCACCCCATCTCACGTAGCCAGGAGAAGTGGGGGCGCCACCCCTAGGGCAGCCGCCCCTCCCGGCTTGGGGGGCAAGTTGCCTAGGGGTGGCGGTGCCCAAACCCATCTAGGGTTTCCCCTGTGGCCGCCGCCCCTCCCCTAGGAAACCCTAGGGTGCCTCCCCCTCCTCCCTTCCCCCTATATATAGTGAGGGAGAGAGAGGGCAGCCGTACCTCTTCCCTGGCGCAGCCCTCCCTCCTCCTACACCTCCTCCTCCTCCATAGTGCTTGGCGAAGCCCTGCTGGAGAACCACGAGCTCCATAGCCACCATGCCGTCGTGTTGCTGGAGTTCTCCCTCAACTTCTCCTCTCCCCTTGCTGGATCAAGAAGGAGGAGACGTCTCCCAACCGTACGTGTGTTGAACGCGGAGGTGTCGTCCGTTCGGCGCTAGGATCATCGGTGATTTGGATCACGACGAGTACGACTCCATCAACCCCGTTCACTTGAACGCTTCCGCTTAGCGATCTGCAAGGGTATGTAGATGCACTCCCCTTTCCTCGTTGCTAGATTAATCCATAGATTGATCTTCGTGTTGTGTAGAAAATTTTGAATTTCTGCTATGATCCCCAACACTACCGATGCAGGGCTTCGCCTAAGCACCGCTACAGTAATATCGAGGTGGACTATTGTGGAGGGGGTACCGCACACGGCTAAAAGATCAAACGATCAGTTGTTGTGTCTATGGGGTGCCCCCTGCTCCCGTATATAAAGGAGCAAGGGGGTGTGGCCGGACAGGGAGGAGGCGCGCCAGGAGGAGTCCTACTCCCACCGAGAGTAGGACTCCCCCCCTTTCCTAGTTGGATTTGGACTTGGGAGGGGGAAGGAGTGGAGGAGAAGAAGGAAGGAGGGGCGCCGCCCCCCTCTCCTTGTCCTATTCGGACTGGGGGAGGGGCGCGCGGCCCAGCCCTAGCCGCCTCTCCTCTCTTCCACCTAGGCCAACTAAGGCCCATTAAGTCCCTGGGGGGTTCCGCTAACCTCCCGGTACTCTAGTAAAATCCCGATTTCACCCGGAACACTTTCGATATCCAAACATAGGCTTCCAATATATCAATCTTCATGTCTCGACCATTTGGAGACTCCTCGTCGTGTCCCGGATCACATCCGGGACTCCGAACAACCTTCGGTACATCAAAACATATAAACTCATAATATAACTGAGGGAGTCCTGGATTAGGGGGTCTCCGGACAGCCGGACTATCTCCATTGGCCGGACTGCTAGATTATGAAGATACAAGATTGAAGACTTCGTCTCGTGTCCAGATGGGACTCTACTTGGCGTGGAAGGCAAGCTAGGCAAATACGGATATGGATATCTCCTCCTTTGTAACCGACCTTGTGTAACCCTAACCCTCTCCGGTGTCTATATAAACCGAAGGGTTTTAGTCTGTAGGACAACAATCATAAAATACAATCATACCATAGGCTAGCTTCTAGGGTTTAGCCTCTCTTATCTCGTGGTAGATCTACTCTTGTACTACCCATATCATCAATATCAATCAAGCAGGACGTAGGGTTTTACCTCCATCAAGAGGGCCCGAACCTGGGTAAAACATCGTGTCCCCTGCCTCCTGTTACCATCCGGCCTAGACGCACAGTTCGGGACCCCCTACCCGAGATCCGCCGGTTTTGACACCGACATTGGTGCTTTCATTGAGAGTTCCGCTGTGTCGTCGCCATCAGGAAGGATGTCTCGTACCGTCTTTAAAGACGGCACTGTTGCGGAGGGAGCTTTGGCTATCGGCCAAACTCTCCGGCTAGGTGGCTTTCTTATGACCGCCTGTTCGGCCGTTGCGCCGATGATGAATTCTCGGGTCATCGAAAGAAATCTTCACGTCAACTCGGAACTCGCCGAGCAGTTAGATCCAATGGAGCTCTCTTCCCTGAACGAGCTCTTGGATCGCATCGCCGCACTGGGAGTCGCTACAGACTACGATCAGATTGGGCCTAAACCCGATCTGAGAGAGATCAACTCTCCCCAGGTCACCCATCACGTTGCAGTGGTGGAGGAACAATGCGGCAACCCTTCATCTATCTTAAGGACTAGCTATGTCCAGATTCCCGATCCCTCCAAGCTAGATACCCGCGGAGGGGAGGACGTCACTCAGGGCCTGAACCTAGAATCAGGCAGCGGGCTAGATTTATCGGAAAACATCCAAGAATCCAAACTTCCGAGTTCGGAAAATCCTTGGCCCCTGAGTCTCAGATTGGGTGAGGATTCGGATTCAATTCCACCCACCCACCCAAACATACGCGATGTATCCCAAATTAGGCAAGAGCCCGAAGAAACAGTACATCATTACTAGGCCAGATTCCTCCTGGTCATGAACAGGATAAAGGACTGCCGCGAGGAAGACGCAATTTCATTCTTTTGCAATAATTGCATGGACAAGGGAATCCTCAGCGCCATAAGTCGCCGCGAAATTACACACTTTGCCGACTTGGTGTCCATAGTATGAAAGTATTGTGCGATGGAAAGTGCCTGGAAAACCGAAATAAAACTTTGGGATAATCCGGCCCTGAATACAAACCCAGTTCGAAATAAAAGGGTGCATTATCACAATACACCTGGGTTAACTACCAAAAAGCAAAAGCCCTCTACGGGGCAAGGAACTGTACTGGAGGGATGGCTCAACGGACCCTACAAAATTCATAGTACAGTGGATGCAATACCAACACACAGCCTTAGAGCATGTTGGATACTCCGGCAGGTGGCCAAAAGTGGTGAGGATCTACTCCTCCCAAATACCACAGAGCACCATCCCGTGGAAAACAATATGGTGTTAACGGTCTTTGAGACCTTCGCGTCAAATAATAGACGCAAGCGAACACTCCGCAGCATGGCCGAAATCTGCCACGTAGCAGAAATAAATCCTTGGAGTGACACGGCTATTACCTTCAATGCCAGTGACGAACCCAAATTCCAAACAGCCCGAGCACCAGCCGCACTTGTCCTCAGTCCAATCGTGGACGGCTTTCGACTCACCAAGGTACTTATGGACGTCGGCAGCGGATTAAACCTCGTCTATGAGGAAACTCTTCAAAAGATGGAAATAGACTGGAGCCGCATTGAGCAAAGTAGCACAACCTTTAGAGGAATCATCCCCAGTCGGGAAGCACACTGTGCTGGGAAAATCACACTAGATGTGGTATTTGGCACACCAGATAATTACAGGTCCGAAGAAATTACATTCCAAGTGGCCCTGTTCAGCAGCGGATACCACGCTCTACTAGGGCGGGAGGCGTTTACAATCTTCCAAGCCATACCCCATTACGGGTACATGAAGCTCAAAATGCCCGGGCCCAACGGACGAAATAGTCAAATTCCAAGTCCATCCAACGGACCCTACAAAAATAGCTTCTATCGGGGCACAACTAAACCCTGATGTCGACGCCGCACTACGAGAGTTCCTACGTGAGAACTGGGACATTTTTGCCTGGCACCCTTCAGACATGCCAGGAATCCCACGCAGGCTGGCTGAGCACAGCCTAAATATCCTAAAAGGATTCAAGCCAGTCAAGCAGGATCTTCGACGTTTCTCCGAACCTAAGAGACAAGCCATGGGAGAGGAACTAGCCAAGCTATTGGAGGCCGGATTCATCAGAGACATAAAACATCCGGACTGGCTAGCAAACCTGGTGATGGTACTAAAGAAGGACAAATCCTGGCGCTTGTGCGTCGATTTTAAGGACCTTAACAAGGCTTGCCCAAAGGATCCCTTCCCCCTCCCCCGCATCGATCAAATCATCGATGCTACCGCAGGACATGATTCATTGTGTTTCCTCGACGCATACTCCGGCTACCATCAAATTAAAATGGCAGAGCCGGACCAAGCCGCAACGGCATTCATCACACCATACGGCCCATTCTGCTTCAACACAATGCCCTTCGGGCTCAAAAACGTTGGCGCAACATATCAGCGCATGATTCAGACATGTCTGGCAAACCAGATCGGCAAAACAGTGGAGGCATACGTAGATGACGTGGTCGTTAAAACCAAGCATGTCGAAACTCTAGTAGACGACTTGAGGCTCACATTCGACAACCTCTGAACATATGACATCAAACTCAATCTGGAAAAATGCGTTTTCGGCGTACCAGCCGGAAAGCTCCTGGGATTCATTATCTCCAGTAGAGGTATTGAAGCTAATCCGACCAAAATCCGAGCATTGTCACAGTTGGCTACCCCAACAGACCTCAAACAAATACAAAAATTGACAGGATGCATGGCGGCTCTAAGTCGCTTTATCTCCTGCTTGGGAGAAAAGGCATTACCCCTTTATCGCCTCCTCCGGCGCACCAAACACTTTGAGTGGACGGATGCCGCCACGGCCGGACTCAACGAAATAAAAGCCATATTGGCAACAAACCCAGTCCTGGCCGCGCCAAACATTGGTGAACCAATGCTACTATACATTGTGGCAACTCATCAAGTAGTAAGCGCAGTGCTCGTCGTCGGCCGAGAAGTGGACGGACACAAATTACCCCTTCAAAAGCCGGTTTACTATGTGTCCACTGTCCTTACTCCATGCAAATCACGGTACACGCATTATCAAAAGATAGCGTACGCGGTATTTATGGCATCCCGGAAGCTGCGACACTACTTTCAAGAGTGTCCGATAACGGTAGCCTCGGAAGTACCACTTAACGATATTATAAACAACTGCGACGCGACGGGATGGATTGCCAAATGGGCCATTGAGCTCCTCCCGTTCGACATAACTTACAAGCCACGGCGAGCTATTAAGTCGCAAGTTTTGGCTGACTTCGTCGCTGAGTGGACGGAAGCCGAACTCCCTAAAGAGTATGGCACATATTCAAACTGGATCATGCACTTCGACGGCTCTAAAATGTTGGCTGGTCTAGGGGCTGGCGTCATTTTGATGTCCCCAATAGGAGATACCGTCCAATACGTACTACAAATAATGTATACGGACTCCAACAACGCAGCTGAATATGAGGCCCTTCTACATGGTCTCCGGATGGCAGTATCCATGGGCATTCAACGCCTAGAGGTGCGCGGGGATTCGAACCTCGCGATATCCCAAATAAATGGGGCCTTTGATGCCAAGGATCCGAAAATGGCAGCTTATCGCAATGTCATCTTAAAAGTGTCAGCTCGGTTCGAGGGGCTTGAATTTCACCATGTGGCTCGGGAAAACAATCAGGCGGCGGATATCCTCGCCCGCATCGGCGCAAAACGCGGCGCGGTCCCTCCCAACATATTTCTGGAAAGGCTCTTCAAGCCATCCATAGCATGGGAAGGGGACATCGGTAACAACAGTCCGGACCCGGCCAAAATACCCGATACCGAACTCTCTGACACAATCGGAGGCTCCGCCACCGAAATAACACATTCAGCCCACGAAATAATGGCCATTATTGCCCCATGGACAGAACCATTCCTGGCCTACCTAACTAGACAGGAACTTCCGGAGGACCAAAATGAGGCACGCTGCATAGTGCGGCGATCCAAGGCCTACAAGGTCCATGAGGGAGAATTGTACAAAAAAGCGCTACCGGAGTCCTTCAAAGGTGCATCTCCGAAGAGGAAGGGCGGAACCTTTTGGCAGAAATTCATGCCGGACTCGGCGGTCATCACGCCGCAGCCCGAGCTCTTGTAAGCAAGGCCTTCCGTACAGGATTCTATTGGCCAATGGCCCGGGCAGATGCACAGGACTTGGTCCAATGTTGCGCCGGTTGCCAGCTCTTTGCAAATCAAAGCCACATGCCACCCACCGCCCTCCAAACAATCCCCATTACATGGCCCTTCGCGGTCTGGGGGCTTGACATGGTTGGACCCCTTAAAGGGGTAACCCACAAGAAAAAATACTTATTGGTCATGGTGGATAAATTCACCAAATGTATAGAGGCTAAACCGGTTAAAACAGTCGAATCCGGACCGGTGATAGATTTCATATCCGGGGTTGTACACCGTTACGGCGTCCCTCACAGCATCATCACTCATAACAGCACGAACTTCACGGCCGACGAGGTAAAACTCTAGTGCAGCAAAATGGGCATCAAGCTCGATTATGCTTCAGTCTATCACCCACAAACCAACGGTCAAGTCAAACGAGCAAATGGTCTTATAATGAGCGGCATTAAACCCAGATTAGTGCGCTCCTTAACAAAGTCTGACATGCACTGGGTAGAGGAGCTCGACTCCGTACTCAGGGGGCTGCGGACCACGCTGAATCGTAGTACTGGATATACACCATTTTTTATGGTGTATGGTGCAGAGGCAGTCTTGCCCTGTGACATAATTCATGACTCACCTCGAGTGCGCATGTACGAAGAAAGAGAAGCCGAGCTCGATCGGCAGGACAGTCTGGACACCTTGGAGAAAGAGTGCGACGTAGCCAAAGCCCGTTCTGCATTTTACCAGCAACAGGCTCGCAGATACCAAAGCAGAGAAGTACGGGCCAAAACTTATAACGTTGGCGAACTAGTTCTATGACTGCCGGATAAGAAAAAGAACAAGCTCGAGCCCAAATGGGAAGGTCCCTTCATTATCGACCAAGATCTGACCGGTGGAGCGTACCGACTGCGGGATGCATCGACTAGTCGACTCGAGCCGAACCCATGGAACGTAGCCAGGCTTGGAAGATTCTACGCCTAGCACCGGACTCTATGTTAGTCCCCTCCCTTTGTCCATTTTCTGCTTATGCATCATCTGTCTTGTTTCCCTTTCTTTTATTTCTCTAGGCCTTCAAGGGTCACCTTGTGCCTGACTCATACATTACAGATGCGCTAGCCGCACTCTTCATACATGGGGGCTTCTTTCACAGAAGCTTAAATTATTTACCTGGGCCTCACGCCCAACCCATGTGTTATACTTCCGCATGTACCTTTTTTCACCATTATATACATCGATGTGACTTAAGTTTTGGCCAAGCTGGGTTGCCTGGCTCTTGTATTTATGCCCTATGTTCCCGTTAATTCGGCTAGGGCATAAGGGGAGCACCTCTGCGATTGTTACCGCTGGGTCAGCCGGACGTGTACCTCAGACTGGGTGAAGCCGAAAGCTAGCGTTCTTAAGGGAATATTCGGTCGGTGAACAAAAGATGACTTTTATTTCTTATCCATATCTGCCCCCAGATGCTTTTTCTACGTTTCTTTTCACAGTCCGGACATGCACTTTAGGGCATGCTTACCCAGGGAAAGGAACCCTTAATGGAACTATTCTCCCTGGAAGATGTTTCTTACTACCCATGTAATATAACATAACTAGTTGGGCACTTGTCTGATAAAGCACTAATGACCCCTACGCCTGGTCTCCATGCATGCCCCGGTTCTTACATAACCGAGAGGGTATTCGGATACACTCCGGACTGTCGGGTCCCGAGGTCGAAGCGAAAAGGTCTGCCACGACAAACGATCTACAATCCGGCTAGAAGGCATTATACATGTCACTTTAAAATTACATAGTCAATTTGACTGGTTGAATTCCTCTTCAATGCCATCCAAAAGGTTGTCTAGTCTACAGTCATGTTGGGAATACTTTGCGGCCAATTCTACTTGACCGTACACTAAGCGCACAGGGATCTCCTTCCCATCGGGTCCCACAGGTCCGACTTCGGCCATGTGGTTCGGGTCAGCCTTCGTGTACCATGTCTTCACCATTGCCCAGGCTTCCCTGGTGCCCTAATGGCAGGACGATATCTTCCATAATCGGAAGCGCCGCCACGCTCCCTTTAGCTTTTCTGCAAGCTCTCCAAGGCCTTCGGGTATGGAGACGGATGGCCACAAGGCCTGGGCGACGCCTTGCATCACCTGCCGAACTCGTTCGTGTAGCTGTGAGAGCTCGGGAAGAAGGTCACCCGTTGAACCGGACATTTCCTCGGCAGGACGACCTGTTAGCATACCTACAGACATAACTCTGTCAGCTAGCTTCCTCGCCGAACTCTTTTTCAAAGTTCGTTCAAGCACTTACTAAATATGCCGCGTCGAAGCCGCTGATTTTCCTTAACAGAGTCCGACAGTTGGGCGCGAACATCTTGTAGTTCCACGCCCAGCTTGGTGTTGGCATCTTGGAGATCATTTTTCTCCTGCCTCACCCTCGTAAGCACATTCTCACCGGCCTTCAACTAGCATTGGAGTTGTTGCTTATCCGGATTTACTCCAGTGTCATCTGCAATTTTATCATCAGATCTGCATACACGCCGCATTCTATATGATACTTATCATTTGAAGGATATGTTACCAGAGGGGGTCTCTTTGGGCTCCCCCGCTGCGGCCAGTGCGGCCTGAAGTTGGGCTTTGCACTCTTCCAGCTCCTGGGACAGTTGAGTATTCTTTTCTGTAAGAACCTGCATAACAAATGATCCTTAAATCAGTTATCCTAACTGTTTCAAGTCTCAGGGGCTACTGATATATATAATCACCAAATTTTCTCACCCGTATGTCTTTTACATACTGCTCCGTGGCTCTGTCTAGACCATTTTGAGCGGCACAGAGGTGCGCTTCTCCCGAGTTGAAGGCATCCAATGCCTCTTGGGAGAAACAAGCGTCACGAAGAACAGTCCGGCAATGCCTGTGGTTCATGGCACTTTCCACCTCGGAATGGGTGGCGGACAGTTTATCCGCATCCTCTGTCGGAGGAGCACCCGGCGCACGCCTCGTATTCGTTCCCGCCTCCGAATCTGGCCTTGGAGCCTGGCTTGTGGAGGCGCGATTGGTAGCCTCTCCGGGTATAGTCCGGCGAGCGCTCTTTTTCCTGAAAGGAAGGCATGGGCGTTAATATGCCTCTGAGAATAATGTCTTGCAATAAAGACGGCGCGTTGTACCACTGCGCCGGTGTCTCAATCTAGACTGCGGGTCTTTTCAGCCTGCCTGGCCTCGCGGCCCCTTGTTGGCCAGTCGCCGCAGGCTCGGCCTTCTGCCTCGAGGACCTCCCCTGCAAAACACGATTGTTATACGGTGATCAAAAACACGCAAGGACGGATCCCTTTTTGAAGTGCTGGGACTTCGGTCTCAGTCACCTGTAAGGCTGGAACTAGCCGAGGGTAATCGGCCGTAATGGCCACCAAAGCATTATCATTGCTCGATTGGTAAAACACCCCATCGATCAGCTCCACAGATATGTCCGGATCCTCTTGGGAGGCCGGGTCGAGGGACTGTCCAGGGTCCTCGGGTTGTGGAGGGGGGTTGTTTATCTCCCTTACAACGTGGCGCGGTTCCTGTAGAAATCACTAGACTGAGTACTTAACTGCGGAAATATGAAACGGATGGGCGAGAAAAAGTCTCCGCTTACCCAGCTCGGAGGATTGTACATAGAAAATCCTCCCTGCGGGTTGACATGAAGGAATTCCTCCTCTTCTCCCTTGTACAAAGTGGATACGATCTTTGTTAGATCAGCAACCGATCCCAACCCTTTACGGCCGTAGCGGGTGGCGTCATCCTCCCCGTTGAAATCCCACATGGGGTGGCCTCTATACTGAAGCGGTTGCACCCCCCGCATGATACATATGGCCATGACCTCGATCATGGTCAATCTGGATCGAGCTAAAAAACCTATCCGACTCATCAAGTAAAGAACGTCCCTGTCGTCTTCCTCCAGGGAGCTCCGTGGACGCCAGCTCCGGTGCTTCTTCAAAGGGGCATTGTCAAACTCAGGAAGGCCGATCCGAATAGGATCCGGGAGGGGGACGTCTTCTATATAAAACCATTCTTAAGGCCAGTATTCGGACATCTTCTTTGGGGTTCTGGACAGGTATCCGGTCCCGGCAATACGCCACACTTCGGCTCCGCCCACTTGATATATTGACCCCTTCTGAGAGCGGGGCACAAGGCATAATAGCTTCTTCCACAGAGCAAAATGAGCCTCACAGCCCAAAAACAACTCGCAAAGGGCTACGAATCCCGCGATATGCAGCATGGAGGCAAGCGTAAGGTTGTGCAACTGGAGGCCGTAGAATTCCAGGAGCCCCTGGAGAAACGGATGAATTGGGAATCCGAGCCCTCTTACCAAATAAGGGACAAGGCATACCCGCTCTCCCTTGGAGGGATTGGGAAGGCTCTCCGCTTGCTCTCCACAATTATAGGTGGCAAGCCCGGCTCGAACCGGGACCAAGTACGCTGGGGGAAGAAATCCCTTGGTCTGGAAGCATCACTAATTTGTTGTGCGGGACGGAACATCTCTCCCAATCTCCAGGCTTGGAGTTAGGGGAGCGAGAAGAGGAGCTGCGTCGACCGACCATGATGGAATGGATCTCTTTCGGGCGCGCTCCGAGGAAGGCTCGCCAAGGGAGGATGGTGTGATTTGGATCTGAATCCTCGCCTTTTTAAATAGGCGGCTCATTCACACAGCTAGGGGGGTAAATGTGAAAACACCCTGGCTCTTCACATTCGCTCGACACGTGGAAAGTGGCCATTATTGGGCATGGAAGCCAAGGAGTGCAACATTCACAAGAAACCGGACATTATTTCGACAGGTACACAAAATTTGGAGAGGAACCCACCTTGCAATGCCGAAGACAATACTGCGTGCCGGACTCATTGTCATTGAAGCCTGGTTCGGGGGCTACTGAGGGAGTCCTGGATTAGGGGGTCTCCGGACAGCCGGACTATATCCATTGGCCGGACTGCTAGACTATGAAGATACAAGATTGAAGACTTCGTCTCATGTCCGGATGGGACTCTACTTGGCGTGGAAGGCAAGCTAGGAAAATACGGATATGGATATCTCCTCCTTTGTAACCGACCTTGTGTAACCCTAACCCTCTCCGGTGTCTATATAAACCGAAGGGTTTTAGTCCGTAGGACAACAATCATAACATACATTCATACCATAGGCTAGCTTCTAGGGTTTAGCCTCTCTGATCTCGTGGTAGATCTACTATTGTACTACCCATATCATCAATATCAATCAAGCAGGACGTAGGGTTTTACCTCCATCAAGAGGGCCCGAACCTGGGTAAAACATCGTGTCCCCTGCCTCCTGTTACCATCCGGCCTAGACGCACAGTTCGGGACCCCCTACCCGAGATCCGCCGGTTTTGACACCGACAATAACCGTCATCGAAACTTTAAGCGTGCGGACCCTATGGGTTCGAGAACTATGTAGACATGACCGAGACATGTCTCCGGTCAATAACCAATAGCGGAACCTAGATGTTCATATTGGCTCCCACATATTCTACGAAGATCTTTATCGGTCAAACCGCATAACAACATACGTTGTTCCCTTTGTCATCGGTATGTTACTTGCCCGAGATTCGATCGTCGGTATCTCAATACCTAGTTCAATCTCGTTACCGGCAAGTCTCTTTACTCATTCTGTAATACATCATCCCGCAACTAACTCATTAGTAGCAATGCTTCCAAGGCTTAAGTGATGTGCATTACCGAGAGGGCCCTGAGATACCTCTCCGATATTCGGAGTGACAAATCCTAATCTCGAAATATGCCAACCCAACAAGTACCTTCGGAGACACCTGTAGAGCACCTTTATAATCACCCAGTTACGTTGTGATGTTTGGTAGCACACAAAGTGTTCCTCCAGTAAACGTGAGTTGCATAATCTCATAGTCATAGGAACATGTATAAGTCATGAAGAAAGCAATAGCAGATTACTAAAACGATCGTGTGCTAAGCTAACGGAATGGGTCAAGTCAATCACATCATTCTCCTAATGATGTGACCCCATTAATCAAATGACAACTCATGTCTATGGTTAGAAAACATAACCATCTTTGATCAACGAGCTAGTCAAGTAGAGGCATACTAGTGTCAATCTGTTTGTCTATGTATTCACACATGTATTATGTTTCCGGTTAATACAATTCTAGCATGAATAATAAACATTTATCATGATATAAGGAAATAAATAATAAATTTATTATTGCCTCTAGGGCATATTTCCTTCAGTATCGTGGCAGGCCGCGGTAGTACCATGAACTCAAAACGATGCAAGTTTCAAACAAAAAAAGAAAAGGGGCTATGCAAGAAAACGTCAAGCGAACGAGACACCGCAAGAATGCGCTCAGCACGAAGAAAGAAGGAAGGAAAGAAAGAAAGGCAAGAAACAACAAGGACCAACCACGAGACACAACCTCTCCAAGGAGAGGGCGGTGGCCGGAGCCACCTATGTTTGAGTCAATTTGCATGGCACCGCGAAGAATTATCCTTGGACCCATGACCAAAACTCGTCTTTGAAGCACAAGTGCCATCAAAAATGGCTAATGTGAAAGAGTTTATCAATTTATGCATAATGGAGGGAGGGGGAGTTCATTGAGAGAACAACACTCCCCCTATGTCCATGCCTACACCTAAATAAGATAACAAGTTGAGTATGGTGGGGTGTGCACGGGTTCAAGCTACATTGCTCGAATCAATGATATTTAGCTGATGCCTTAACTCGCGAAATCTTGCTTCATCCAAGGGCTTCGTGAAGATATCTGCAAGGTTATCAAGAGTGTTGACATAGTTGAGTTCGATCTCCCCTCGCCTAAATGATCCCGGATGAAGTGATACCGGATCTCAATATGCTTCGTCTTTAAGTGTTGCACCGGGTTGAGAGAAATCTTGATTGCACTTTCATTGTCACACCAAAGAGGCACTTTGTCACAAATGACACCGTAATCCTTTAAAGTTTGCCTCATCCATAAGAGTTGTGCACAACAACTACCGGCCGCTACATACTCCGCTTCGGTGGACAAGAGAGACACACAACTTTGCTTCTTGGAAGACCAACTCAAGAAAGAGCAACCGAGAAATTGGCACCCTCCGGAAGTGGACTTTCTATCCACTTTGTCTCCCGCCCAATCCGAGTCCGAATAACCTACAAGCTTGAAGTTTGCTCCTCTTGGGTACCATAAGCTAAAGTTTGGGGTATGAGCCAAATATCGAAAGATTCGCTTGACCGCTATGAAGTGACTTTCCTTAGGTGCGGCTTGAAACCGTGCACAAATTCCCACACTCAACAAGATATCCTGTCTAGATGCACAAAGGTAAAGCAAGGAGCCAATCATGGAGCGATATACGTTTTGATCCACCGCTTTACCATTGGGATCTATGTCAAGTTGGCACTTGACGGGCATAGGAGTGGACGTCGGCTTGACATCACTTAGCTTGAATCTCTTGAGCATATCTTGAGTGTATTTGGCTTGGTTGATGAAGGTTCCTTCTCTTCTTTTCTTCACTTCGAACCCAAGAAAGAACTTCAACTCTCCCATGGAAGACATCTCGAACTTTGAGGTCATGAGAGCGGCAAATTGCTCATTAAAATCTTTGTTAGGGGAACCAAATATAATATCATCAACATATAATTGGCACACAAACAACTCCTCTTTGACCTTCTTAGTAAAAAGAGTGGGGTCGATTAGCCCAACTTGAAAACCACGGTCTTGTAACAACTCGGTAAGGTGGTCATACCACGCACGTGGGGCTTGTTTAAGGCCATAGAGTGCCTTATTGAGTTGATACACATGATCGGGAAAGTAGGGATCCTCGAACCCAGGGGGTTGCTTGACATATACCAACTCATTAATAGGACCTTTAAGAAAAAACACTCTTCACATCCATTTGTTGTAACTTAAAGTTATGATGAGAAGCATATGCAATCAACGTGCGAATGGATTCAAGACGAGCAACGGGAGCAAAGGTTTCACCGTAGTCGATACCCTGGACTTGGGAGTAGTCTTGTGCTACCAAACAAGCCTTGTTGCGAATGAAAATCCCATGAGCATCTTGCTTGTTCTTGAATATCCACTTGGTTCCAATGACATTGTGGTTCCCCGTTGGCCTTGGCACCAATCTCCACACCTTGTTGCACTCGAAGTTGTTGAGTTCTTCATGCATGGCATTGAGCCAATCCGGATCTTTGAGCACCTCATAGACCTTTTGGGGTTCAACACAAGAGACGAACGCGTGATGTTCACAATAGTTTGCTAATTGTCTACGAGTGCTTACCCCCTTTCTTAAGCTTCCAAGCACATTTGTCATGAGATGATCCTTGGTGGAGAGCTTGGAAGCAATCTTGGCGGCACGACGCTCCAATTCCTCCTCGGGGGTGAGACGAGGAGTGGTCACTTGATCATCTTGAGCGTCATCTTGAGCTTGTTCTTGATCTCGAAGAAGCTCTTGATCTTGAACTTGCTCGGAGGAGAGAACTTGACCTTGGGCATCACTTGATGTTACAACACCATCTTGAGATTGACCTTGCCCTTGCTCTTGTTCTTGAGGTTGAGGGCCTTCACTTTGTTCTTCGGAAGCGTGTGGGCCTTGGGTTGGTGATGGCTCCACTTGAGTGGAGCATTGTCCTTCTCCTTCGGCCACAAGGAGTTCCTCAATGGGTAGGATAAAACCAACACCCATTCTTCTTATGGCTTGGGGAGGAATTTCATCACCTACATCACAAGTGCCACTTTGCTCCACTTGGGAGCCGTTATTCTCATCAAAATCCACGTTACATGTCTCCTCAATAAGTCCCATGGACTTACTGAGGACACGGTAAGCATGGGAGTTTGTAGCATAACCAACAAATATGCCTCATGAGCTCTAGCCTCAAATTTAGACAAACAAACACCTTTCTTGAGAATGAAACACTTACACCTGAACACCCGGAAGTACTTGAGGTTGGGCTTGTTCCGGGTGAGTATCTCATATGGAGTCTTGTTCAAGCCTTTGCGGAGGTATAGCCGATTTGATGCATGACATGCGGTGTTGATGGCTTCGGCCCAAAATTTGTATGGAGACTTGAACTCCGCCATCATGGTCCTTGCCGCATCCATCAATGTCCGGTTCTTCCTCTCCGCTACACCATTTTGTTGAGGGGTGTATGGTGCGGAATATTGATGCTTGATCCCCTCATCACTAAGAAACTCATCCAAGGTGTAGTTCTTGAACTCGGTGCCGTTGTCACTTCTTATTGTCAAGATCTTTGCATTGTGTTGACATTGAGCTTCAGTTGCAAAGTCGATGACGGTTTGTTGGGTCTCACTCTTCCTCTTGAAGAAATTGTTGGAAATATGCCCTAGAGGCAATAATAAATTGATTATTATATTTCCTTGTTCATGATAATCGTTTATTATCCATGCTATAATTGTATTGATAGGAAACTCAGATACATGTGTGGATACATGGACAACACCATGTCCCTAGTAAGCCTCTAGTTGACTAGCTCGTTGATCAATAGATGGTTACGGTTTCCTGACCATGGACATTGGATGTCGTTGATAACGGGATCACATCATTAGGAGAATGATGTGATGGACAAGACCCAATCCTAAGCATAGCACTAGATCGTGTAGTTCGTATGCTAAAGCTTTTCTAATGTCAAGTATCATTTCCTTAGACCATGAGATTGTGCAACTCCCGGATACCGTAGGAGTGCTTTGGGTGTGCCAAATGTCACAACGTAACTGGGTGGCTATAAAGGTACACTACGGGTATCTCCGAAAGTGTCTGTTGGGTTGGCACGAATCAAGACTGGGATTTGTCACTCCGTGTGACGGAGAGGTATCTCTGGGCCCACTCGGTAGGACATCATCATAATGTGAACAATGTGATCAAGGAGTTGATCACGGGATGATGTGTTACAGAACGAGTAAAGAGACTTGCCAGTAACAAGATTGAACAAGGTATCGGGATACCGACGATCGAATCTCGGGCAAGTATCGTACCGCTAGACAAAGGGAATTGTATACGGGATTGATTAAGTCCTTGACATCGTGGTTCATCCGATGAGATCATCGTGGAACATGTGGGAGCCAACATGGGTATCCAGATCCCGCTGTTGGTTATTGGCCGGAGAGTCATCTCGGTCATGTCTGCATGTCTCCCGAACCCGTAGGGTCTACACACTTAAGGTTCGGTGACGCTAGGGTTATAGAGATATTAGTATGCGGTAACCCGAAAGTTGTTCGGAGTCCTGGATGAGATCCCGGACGTCACGAGGAGTTCCGGAATGGTCCGGAGGTAAAGAATTATGTATAGGAAGTGCTATTTCGGCCATCGGGACAAGTTTCGGGGTCACCGGTATTGTACCGGGACCACCGGAAGGGTCCCGGGGGTCCACCGGGTGGGGCCACCTGCCCCGGGGGGCCACATGGGCTGTAGGGGGTGCGCCTTGGCCTATATGGGCCAAGGGCACCAGCCCCAAGAGGCCGATGCGCCAAGAGAAAGGGGAAAGGAAGAGTCCTAAAGGGGGAAGGCACCTCTGAGGTGCCTTGGGGAGGAAGGACTCCTCCCCTGGCCGCACCCTTCCTTGGAGGAAGGGCCAAGGCTGCGCCTCCCCCCTCTCCCTTGGCCCTATATATAGTGGGGGGAAGGGAGGGCAGCCCAACCTAAGCCCTGGCGCCTCCCTCTCCCTCCCATGACACATCTCCCTCCTCCCGCAGCGCTTGGCGAAGCCCTGTTGGAATCCCGCTACTTCCACCACCACGCCGTCGTGCTGCTGGATATCCATCAACCTCTCCTTCCCCCTTGCTGGATCAAGAAGGAGGAGACGTCGCTGCTCCGTACATGTGTTGAACGCGGAGGTGCCGTCCGTTCGGCGCTAGGATCATCGGTGATTTGGATCACGACGAGTACGACTCCATCAACCCCGTTCTCTTGAACGCTTCCGCGCGCGATCTACAAGGGTATGTAGATCCACTCCTCCCTCGTTGCTAGATGACTCCATAGATAGATCTTGGTGACACGTAGGAAAATTTTGAATTTATGCTACGTTCCCCAACAGTGGCATCATGAGCTAGGTCTATGCGTAGTTTCTATGCACGAGTAGAACACAAAGTAGTTGTGGGCGTTGATTTTGTTCAATATGCTTGCCGTTACTAGTCTTATCTTGATTCGGCGGCATCATGGGATGAAGCGGTCCGGACCAACCTTACACGTACGCTTACGTGAGACCGGTTCCACCGACTGACATGCACTAGTTGCATTAGGTGGCTGGCGGGTGTCTGTCTCTCCCACTTTAGTCGGATCGCATTCGATGAAAAGGGTCCTTATGAAGGGTAAATAGCGATTGGCATATCACGTTGTGGTTCTTGCGTAGGTAAGAAACGTTCTTGCTAGAAACCCATAGCAGCCACGTAAAACATGCAAACAACAATTAGAGGACGTCTAACTTGTTTTTGCAGGGTATGCTATGTGATGTGATATGGCCAAAGGATGTGATCGGGTGTGATAGATTCCAAAGTTCACGTACAACGGGTGTAAGACAGATTTACACATGCAAACACTTAGGTTGACTTGACGAGCCTAGCATGTACAGACATGGCCTCGGAACACAGAAGACCGAAAGGTCGAGCATGAGTCATATAGAAGATACGATCAACATGAAGATGTTCACCGATGTTGACTAGTCCATCTCACGTGATGATCGGACACGGCCTAGTTGACTCGGATCATGTAATCACTTAGATGACTAGAGGGATGTCTATTTGAGTGGGAGTTCATAAGATGAACTTAATTATCCTGGACATAGTCAAAAGGTCTTCGCAAATTATGTCGTAGCTCGCGCTTTAGTTCTACTGTTTAGATATGTTCCTAGAGAAAAATTAGTTGAAAGTTGATAGTAGCAATTATGCGGACTAGGTCTGTAAACTGAGGATTGTCCTCATTGCTTCTTAGAAGGCTTATGTCCTTAATGCACTGCTCAGTGTGCTGAACCTCGAACGTCGTCTGTGGATGTTGCGAACATCTGACATACACATTTTGATAACTACGTGATAGTTCAGTTAAACGGTTTAGAGTTGAGGCACCGAAGACGGTTTTGAAACATCGCGAAACATATGAGATGTTTCGAGGGTTGAAATTGGGATTTCAGGCTTGTGCCCATGTCAAGAGGTATAAGACCTCCGACGATTTTCTTAACCTGCAAACTAAGGGAGAAAAGCTCAATTGTTGAACTTGTGCTCAGATTGTCTGAGTACAACAATCATTTGAATCAAGTGGGAGTTGATCTTCCAGATGAGATAGTGATGTTTCTCCGAAGTCATTACCACCAAGCTGCTAGAGCTTCGCGATGAACTATAATATATCAAGGACATATATGATGATCCTTGAGATATTCGCGATGTTTGACACCACAAAAGTAGAAATCAAGAAGGAGCATCAATTGTTGATGGTTGGTGAAACCACTAGTTTCAATAAGGGCAAGGGCACGAAGGGATACTTCATGAAACGGCAATTCAGCTGCTGCTCTAGTGAAGAAACCCAAAGTTGAACCCAAACCCGAGACTAAGTGCTTCTGTAATAAGGGGAACAGCCACTGGAGCAGAATTACCCTAGATACTTGGTAGATGAGAAGGCTGGCAAGGTCGATAGAAGTATATTGGATATACATTGTGTTAATGTGTACTATACTAGTACTCCTAGTAGCACCAGGGTATTAGATACCGGTTCGGTTGCTAACTGTTAGTAACTCGAAATAAAAGCTATGGAATAAGCGGAGACTAGCTAAAGGTGAGCTGACGATATGTGTTGGAAGTGTTTCCAATGTTGATATGATCAAGCATCGCACGCTCCCTCTACCATCGAGATTGGTGTTAAACCTAAATAATTGTTATTTGGTGTTTGCGTTGAACATAGACATGATTGGATTATGTCTATCGCAATACGGTTATTCATTTAAGGAGAATAATGGTTACTCTGTTTATTTGAATAATACCTTCAATGGTCTTGCACCTAAAATGAATGGTTTATTGAATCTCGATCGTAGTGATACACATGTTCATGCCAAAAGATAGTAATGATAGTACCACCTACTTGTGGCACTGCCACGTAAGTCATATCGGTATAAAACGCATGAGGAAGCTCCATGTTGATGGATCTTTGGACTCACTCATTTTTGAAAAGTTTGAGACATGCGAACCATGTCCATTGGTGTATATGCATGAAGAAACTCCATGCAAATGGACCGTTTGGACTCACTTGATTTTGAATCACTTGAGACATGCAAATCATACCGCATGGGCAAGATGACTGAAAGCCTCGTTTTCAGTAAAATGGAACTAGAAAGCAACTTGTTGGAAGTAATACATTTTGATGTGTGCAATCCAATGAGTGCTGAGGCATGTAGTGGATATCGTTATGTTCTTACTTCACAGATGATTTGAGTAGATGTTGAGTATATTTACTTGATGAATCACGAGTCTGAATTATGGAAAGGTTCAAGTAATTTCAGGGTGAAGTTGAAAGATCGTCGTGACAAGAGGATAAAAGATCTATGATATGATCATAGAGATGAATATCTGAATTACGAGTTTGGCACAGAATTAAGACATTGTGGAAATTGTTTCACAACTGATACAGCCTGGAACACCATAGTGTGATGGTGTGTCCGAACATCATAACTGCACCCTATTGGATATGATGCATACCATGATGTCTCTTATCGAATTACCACAATAGTTTATGGGTTAGGCATTAAAGACAACCACATTCACTTTAAAAGGGGCACCACGTAATTCCGATGAGATGACACCGTATGAACTATGGTTTAGAGAAACCTAAGCTGTCATTCCTTAGAAGTTTGGGGCTGCGACGCTTATGTGAAAAAGTTTCAGGCTGATAAGCTCGAACCCAAAGCGGATAAATGCATCTTCATAGGACACCCAAAACAGTTGGGTATACCTCCTGTCTCAGATCCGAAAGCAATAAGGGATTGTTTCTAGAATTGGGTCCTTTCTCGAGGAAAAGTTTCTCTCGAAAGAATTGAGTGGGAGGATGGTGGAGACTTGATGAGGTTATTGAACCGTCACTTCAACTAGTGTATAGCAGGACACAAAGAGTTGTTCCTGTGGCACCTACACCAATTTAAGTGGAAGCTTATGATATTGATCATGAGACTTCGGATCAAGTCACTACCAAACCTCGTAGGATGACAAGGATGCGTACTACTTCAGAGTGGTACGTAATCCTGTCTTGGAAGTCATGTTGCTAGACAACAATGAACCTACGAGCTATGGAGAAGCGATGGTGGGCCCGGATTCTGATAAATGGCTCGAGGCCATAAAATCCGAGAGAGGATCCATGTATGGAAACAAGTGTAGACTTTTACAGAACAGCTCGATGGTCGTGAGGCTATTGAGTACAGATGGATTTTAAAAGGAAGACGGACAATGATGGTAAATGTCACCATTAAAAAGCTCGACTTGTCGTTAAGATGTTTTTCGACAAGTTCAAGGAGTTGACTACGATGAGACTTTCTCACTCGTAGAGATGCTAATAGTCTGTTGGAATTATATTAGCGATTACTGCATTATTTATGAAATCTTGCAGATAGGATATCAAAACATTGTTTCCTCGACGATTTTTGAGGAAAGGTTGTATGTGATACAACCGGAAGGTTTTGTCAATCCTGAAAGATGCTAATAAGTATGCAAAAGCTCCAGCAATCCTTCTGAGGACTGGAGTAAGCATCTCGGAGTTGGAATGTATGCTTTGATGATGATCGAAGATTTTGGGTTTATACAAAGTTTATGAGAAACTTGTATTTCCAAAGAAGTGAGTGGGAGCACTATAGAATTTCTGATTAATATATGTTGTTGACATGTTGTTAATCAGAAATGACGTAGAATTTTTGGAAAGCATATAGGGTTATTTGGAAAGTGTTTTTCAATGGAAAGCCTGGATTAAGCTACTTGAACATTGAGCATCAAGATCTATAAGAATAGATCAAAACGCTTAATGGTACTTTCAAATGAGCACATACCTTGACATGATCTTGAAGGTGTTCAAGATGGATCAGTCAAAGAAGGAGTTCTTGCCTGAGTTGTAAGGTATGAAGTTAAGACTTAAAGCTCGACCATGGAAGAATAGAAAGAAAGGACGAAGTTCGTCCCCTATGCTTTAGACATAGGCTCTACAGTATGCTATGCTGTGTACCGCACCTGAAGTGTGCCTTGCCTTGAGTCAGTCAAGGGGTACAAGAGTGATCCAAGAATGGATCACAGGACAGCGGTCAAAGTTATCCTTAGTAACTAGTGGACTAAGGAATTTTCTCGATTATGGAGGTGGTAAAAGAGTTCGTCGTAAAGGGTTACGTCGATGCAAGCTTAACACCTATCCGGATAGCTCTGAGTAGAGATACCGGATATGTATAATGGAGCAACAATTTAGAATAGCTCCATGTAGAACAGTTATTTGAAATGGCTCCAAATATAGCGTAGTAGCTGCATCTACAAGATGACATAGAGATTTGCGAAGTACATACGGATCTGAAAGATTCAGACCCGTTGACTATAACATCTCTCACAAGCATAACATGATCAAACCCAGAACTCATCGAGTGTTAATCACATGGTAATGTGAACTAGATTATTGACTCTAGTAAACTCTTTGGGTGTTAGTCACATGGGGATGTGACCTTGAGTGTTAATCACATGGCGATGTGAACTAGATTATTGACTCTAGTGCAAGTGGGAGACTGTTGGAAATATGCCCTAGAGGCAATAATAAATTGATTATTATATTTCCTTGTTCATGATAATCGTTTATTATCCATGCTATAATTGTATTCATAGGAAACTCAGATACATGTGTGGATACATGGACAACACCATGTCCCTAGTAAGCCTCTAGTTGACTAGCTCGTTGATCAATAGATGGTTACGGTTTCCTGACCATGGACATTGGATGTCGTTGATAACGGGATCACATCATTAGGAGAATGATGTGATGGACAAGACCCAATCCTAAGCATAGCACTAGATCGTGTAGTTCGTATGCTAAAGCTTTTCTAATGTCAAGTATCATTTCCTTAGACCATGAGATTGTGCAACTCCCGGATACCGTAGGAGTGCTTTGGGTGTGCCAAACGTCACAACGTAACTGGGTGGCTATAAAGGTACACTACGGGTATCTCCGAAAGTGTCTGTTGGGTTGGCACGAATCAAGACTGGGATTTGTCACTCCATGTGACAGAGAGGTATCTCTGGGCCCACTCGGTAGGACATCATCATAATGTGCACAATGTGATCAAGGAGTTGATCACGGGATGATGTGTTACAGAACGAGTAAAGAGACTTGCCAGTAACAAGATTGAACAAGGTATCGGGATACCGACGATCGAATCTCGGGCAAGTATCGTACCGCTAGACAAAGGGAATTGTATACGGGATTGACTAAGTCCTTGACATCGTGGTTCATCCGATGAGATCATCGTGGAACATGTGGGAGCCAACATGGGTATCCAGATCCCGCTGTTGGTTATTGGCCAGAGAGTCATCTCGGTCATGTCTGCATGTCTCCCGAACCCGTAGGGTCTACACACTTAAGGTTCGGTGACGCTAGGGTTATAGAGATATTAGTATGCGGTAACCCGAAAGTTGTTCGGAGTCCTGGATGAGATCCCGGACGTCACGAGGAGTTCCGGAATGGTCCGGAGGTAAAGAATTATATATAGGAAGTGCTATTTCGGCCATCGGGACAAGTTTCGGGGTCACCGGCATTGTACCGGGACCACCGGAAGGGTCCCGGGGGTCCACCGGGTGGGGCCACCTGCCCCGGGGGGCCACATGGGCTGTAGGGGGTGCGCCTTGGCCTATATGGGCCAAGGGCACCAGCCCCAAGAGGCCCATGCGCCAAGAGAAAGGGGAAAGGAAGAGTCCTAAAGGGGGAAGGCACCTCCGAGGTGCCGTGGGGAGGAGGGACTCCTCCCCTGGCCGCACCCTTCCTTGAAGGAAGGGCCAAGGCTGCGCCTCCCCCCTCTCCCTTGGCCCTATATATAGTGGGGGGAAGGGAGGGCAGCCCAACCTAAGCCCTGGCGCCTCCCTCTCCCTCCCATGACACATCTCCCTCCTCCCGCAGCGCTTGGCGAAGTCCTGTTGGAATCCCGCTACTTCCACCACCACGCCGTCGTGCTGCTGGATCTCCATCAACCTCTCCTTCCCCCTTGCTGGATCAAGAAGGAGGAGACGTTGCTGCTCCGTACGTGTGTTGAACGCGGAGGTGCCGTCCGTTCGGCGCTAGGATCATCAGTGATTTGGATCACGACGAGTACGACTCCATCAACCCTGTTCTCTTGAACGCTTCCGCGTGCGATCTACAAGGGTATGTAGATCCACTCCTACCTCGTTGCTAGATGACTCCATAAATAGATCTTGGTGACACGTAGGAAAATTTTGAATTTATGCTACGTTCCCCAACAGAAATATACCCAAGTGTATCTTGAATAATCATCCAAAATCACCAAGCAATACTTCCTACCCCCAAGACTATCAAAATATGGAGGCCCAAAGAGATCCATGTGAAGGAGATCCAAAGGCCTCTTCGAGAAAATGATAGTCGTGGGAGGGTGAGCCTTTTCGTGAAGCTTTCCTTCGATACAAGCACTGCAAGCTAGATCTTTGGCAAAACAACATTTGTTAGTCCACGGACATGGTCCCCCTTGAGAAGACTTTGCAAAGATCTCATATTGACTGTGACGCCCCAAGACCAACGCTCCAGTCGGCTTTCATGTTTTTCGTTGTTGTCATGTGTTTCGATTGCTTTGTTTCATTCATCATGGCATCTCTTGCATTGCATCATGTCATCATGCACCCCCTTTTTAAAACTCAACTAAATAAATTGAATGGATCTTCGATCCATTTAAATCGAGGGAAATGCACATGGTGATTTCTCTTTACAACATATAAAAGTCTCCCAATATTATTAGGGAGCTATAATAAATATTCTAACACACTTGCAAAATAATTTCATGTTTTTATACTTCAAGTTTGGTCCCCAAACTTTGCCCATAATTTCTTTCACCGCTTTCTCGTTCTCCACACAATTCCGAACATTTTTGGACTCTCCAAAAATGTTTTCCTAACTCAAACTTATTTGGTTCACATTCAAATGTGTTCGAATGCAATCCTTCCAAACGGTGCCAAATATATTTTTCTTGGGTCAAGCTCCTTTTTATGAGTCTAAGAAAATTGGCGCCCTGCTCCAATTCTTCTCCTATCTCTCTCTACATTTCTTATTTCTCGGTTTATTTGTTAAATCCGGAAATAAAGAAGTAAATAAGAAGAGGGAGAGAGAGCCCAGCCTTGCCACTTGGGCCTCCTAAGGCCCATTTGGCCCAAGGCTTCCCGCAGCCCAACCTGCGCTAACCCTAGGCGCCCGAGCCACCTCTCCCGATCCCCTCTCCCTCCGCCGCTAGGAGAACCTACTTTCGACCCCTCCTCTCGCCCGTACCCCTTCCTCCCTCTCGATCTCTCCCTCACCCGCTACCTCTCCTCTCCCTCTCTCTGGCACCCGCGCCCGCATCCATCTCCGCCGCCACAGCTCCCGGTTCCTGCATCGCCGGCTCCCCATGCTAGTTCCTCCCGTGGCGCCTCTCCTCCCGCTTCTCCTTCCGCCACCTCCCTCTGCTGCCCTCGCGCGCGCCCCTGCTGGCTCCTCCCCTCGCATCCCGAGCTCGCAGACCCTGGGTGCCCCTGTGGGCATGTTCACCGGAGAGCCACCCACCGCTGCTCCCCTGCCTCGTCCTCTGCGCCTCGTCCCTGAGCTCAAAGCTTGCTGCCGCTTACTCCTCCCTCGCCGTCCTCTCACCGGTGAGAAGCACCAGCAGGTCGTGCTCGCCACCGCCGCGTCCAGGAGGTGCTCGTCCGCCTCTGCTCCGCACCGGCCTCCTCTGCTTCGCGCCTCCCGAGCAGCGTCCAGGAGCCCGAGCTACATCTTCTTCGCCACGTCCCAGCGAGAGGACCTCGCTGCTTGAGCGTGCATGAAGAACCATGGCGCCCTCCCAAGCACCTCCCGTGCGTGCCTCCACTCGTCCTTGTCGGCCATCCGCGAGAAGTTTTGGCATGGCCATGACCGAGAACCCCAAGCATTTTGTTGCCTCTATGCACCTTCGTTCTTGTAGTTTTGGACCATCAAGACTTGCTGCCAAGACATGAACCCCCACAAGACGTTTCAAGGATCGCCAAGTACCTCGACCCAACGGTCCCGAATATATACGGACGTGTACGACTACCGTTGCCCGAAGCACCATGGGTCACAAGCACCGTCAATGACTACCGCCGCCGAAGTCCGTGAGTACAACTACTTCCACAACGTGTCGTGTACGACTACCATCGCTTGGGTTTGACAAGACGCCGAGTACCACTACGTTCTCCATGTAGAACTACACCAAGTCCGGACCGACAAGTGCCTTGAGAATGTCGGCACCTCTTCCGTCGCCGAGGACCGAAAGTACCACTACGTCCCATCGAACCCGTCTGCCTCAAAACGCTCACTTCGAAGGTATAACCGCCGAGAACGACCGTCTGAGAACGAATGCATGTTGTTTGAGATGCACCCCTGTTCGCCTCGAGTCCGAATTGTCGGTGCACATTGCCCCTCTTTTGCCTTGTCATCGACATGTGGGAACCCGGTATCCAGGAGGACCCCACCATCCTTGCATGACACGAACCCATCACTTTTCCTTTTGCACCGGTATCTCCCTGAGCTACCGGAACCGGAATGTTGTCGTGGCACCGTTTCGTTATCGTTGCCGTGGCACCCCTTTCGTTTCCGCCACGGTGACAAATGCTTCATAATGCTCTTGTCAACTTTTAATAAAAATTGCATAAATTTGCACATGTCATCCGCGTCATGATAATAACATCAAGAGTGTTTAAATTATCATTTGCCTTAATTTGCTAAATGCATATGGGGTTTTACCGGAATTGTTGTTGTTGTTGTTTCCGGCCTCATTTAAAATGCCTAACTATGTTTTCTACTCATGTTTCACCTCTTGCCATGTTTAACAACATTTAATATTGTTGGGTACCTAAATGAGAGTGAACTAAATAATTGATGTGGTGTTCCATCAATATACAACTCATTGCATATTGAGCTTCACTTAACTTGTAGTATTTGTTTGTGCACTTTGCCATGCCATGCCTCATTAAACCGGACATGCATCATGCTTGTTTGCGCATCGTGCCATGCTTATGTGATGATTGTTTACTATATTTCTTGCTTCTTTCTAGGTTGCCTCTCTCGTTAGCTTCGGTTTTGTTCCAGAGTTGTGAGGATCCGTTCGGCTACGTTCGTTTGTCTTCTTCATGGACTCGTTCTTCTTCCTTGCGGGATCTCAGGCAAGATGACCATACCCTCGAAATCACTTCTATCTTTGCTTGCTAGTTGTTCGCTCTATTGATATGCCGCGATACCTACCACTTGCTATATCATGCCTCCCATATTGCCTTGCCAAGCCTCTAACCCACCTTTCCTAGCAAACCGTTGTTTGGCTATGTTACCGCTTTGCTCAGCCCCTCTTATAGCGTTGCTAGTTGCAGGTGAAGATGGAGTTTGTTCCTTGTTGGAACATGGATGTTGTTGGGATATCATTATTATATCTTGTTTACTTAATGCACCTATATACTTGGTAAAGGGTGGAAGGCTCGGCCTTGTGCCTGGTGTTTTGTTCCACTCTTGCCGTCCTAGTTTCCGTCATACCGGTGTTATGTTCCTTGATTTTGCGTTCCTTACGCGGTTGGGTGTTATGGGAACCCCTCAATAGTTCACCTTGAATAAAACTCCTCCAGCAAGGCCCAACCTTGGTTTTACCATTTTCCACCTAAGCCTTTTTCCCTTGGGTTCTACAGACTCAAGGGTCATCTTTATTTTAAACCCCCGGGCCAGTGCTCCTCTGAGTGTTGGTCCAAAACAGAGCCACTTGTAGCGCCACCTCGGGGAAACTTGAGGGTTCGTTTTAGTTGTACATAGTGTTCATCTGGTGTGCCCTGAGAACGAGATATGTGCAGCTCCTATCGGGATTTGTCGGCACATTCAGGCGGCTTTACTGGTCTTGTTTTACCATTGTCGAAATTTCTTGTAACCGGGATTCCGAGTCTGATCGGGTCGTCCTGGGAGAAGGAATATCCTTCGTTGACCGTGAGAGCTTGTGATGGGCTAAGTTGGGACACCCCTGCAGGGTTTAGAACTTTCGAAAGCCGTGCCCGTGGTTATGGGCAGATGGGAATTTGTTAATATCCGGTTGTAGAGAACTTGACACTTAACTTAATTAAAATGCATCAACCGCGTGTGTAGCCGTGATGGTCTCTTTCCGGCGAAGTCCAGAAAGTGAACACGGTTTTGGTGTTATGTTTGAACGTAAGTAGTTTCAGGATCACTTCTAGTTTCATGACCGTTGCTTTGCTTCTCTTCTCGCTCTCATTTGCGTATGTTAGACACCATATATGCTAGTGCTTGCTGCAGCTCCACCTCACTACCTTTTCCTACCCATAAGCATAAATAGTCTTGATCACGAGGGTGTGAGATTGTTGAGTCCTCGTGACTCACAGATACTTCCAAACAGTTGTAGGTGCCGATGATACCAGTGCAAGTGACGCAACCCAGCTCGAGTGAGAGCTCGATGAAGATCTTGTTCGTTGTGTTGTTTCGTTGCCGTTTGATCAGTAGAGGAGCCCAGTTGGGACGATCGGGGATCTATGCAATTGGGGTTGTCTTTCTTTATTTGGTTCCGTAGTCGAACATTGATTGTATTCTGGTTGATGTATGCTATATTTATGTATTGTGTGAAGTGGCGATTGTAAGCCAACTCTTTATCCCTTTCATATTCAGTACATGGGATGTGTAAAGATTACCCCTTTTACGACATGCCTACTATGCGGTTATACCTCTAAGTCGTGCTCCGACACGTGGGAGATATAGCCGCATCATGGGTGTTACATTGACATGGGCTAGACGGCGATGCCAAAGCCATCCCACGTCAACTTTAGCCATTAGGCATGTCGCGGTCTTAGTGAGTCGCTCCGAAAAGTTAATCACATAGAGACCATTTTTGACATGACCAACAAAGGCTACTTTAAGAGTCTTGCTCCACAAGAGGGCCACGGTATCAACATCAAAGAAGGTGGCAAAACCCATGAGTTCTAGTTGACGAATGGAAAGTAAATTGTATGCAAGGGACTCAACAAGCATGACCTTCTCGATCGTAAGATCATGAGAAATGACAACCTTGCCGAGTCCCAATACCATAGAGGACGAGGCGTCACCCCACTCGACGTTGGTGGGCATGGATGGAATCTTTTGCACGTCCACCACCAAGTCCTTGCTTCCGGTCATATGATTAGTAGCTCCACTATCGAGCAACCATGATCCCCCACCAGAAGCAAACACCTACAAGAGATCAATTCTTGGTTTTAGGTACCCATTTTGTAATGGGTCCTTTGATGTTAGTAACAAGGGTCTTAGGAATCCAAATAGACCATTCAATGTACTCATAAGGAGAACCAACAAATTTGGCATAAACATGCCCATCACTAGCACGGCACAACACATAAGAAGGGTTAAAGTCGTCGACTTTGTTGGGAAGGGAAGCGTTGCCCTTCTTGGCATCACTACCCCTCACGGTGTTCTTCTCCTTCTCCTTAGTAGCACCCTCTCCCTCCTTCACAAAGGTTTGCTTGAGAGGAGGAGGTCGTTTGGCCTTGTCATTCTTCTTCTTGTTCTTGGACTTGGGCACGTACCCAATCCCTTCTTTGGCCACAACTTCCTTTTGGTTGCTCAAAAGGTCATTGAGGTTCTTCTCGCCTTGTATGCAAGACACAAGACCTTTCTCAAGTTGCACCTTCAACTTAGCATTCTCCTCAACAAGATGCACATGCTCACAACATGGGTTAGTAGCATTTGCATTATCAATTAACATCATACGAGGAAAAGTGGCTTTCTCCTTGGTTAGCTTTACTTGAAGTTGATCATGAGACTCTTTGAGGCTAGCATGAGCACCCTTCAAGACCTTGTGAGCCTTGTCAAGTAGGTCAAACTCCTCTTTGAGTCTAGCAAGATCAACCCCAAGCTTGGCCTTCTCGGAGTTTAGCACACGAGAAACAACAAGAGCATGATCAAAATCTTTCTTTAACTTAGCGTGATCAACGTTGTGTGACTCCTCAAGAGCCAAACGAAGACCACGCTCTTCCTCAAGAGCATTGGAAAGATCCGAAATCTCATCAGCATAGTCACGACTATGCCCCTCCATCTTGGAGATAGTATATTCGTGAGCCTTGATCATGTCATTGGCTTCACCAAGTTGTTCCAAGAGAGCAACGAAATGCTTCTTGGATTTACCATTGAGTTTACCCATAAAGGACTCAAACTCATTTTCCTCCACATTATATCCCTCATATTCATCAGTGCAATCCATCAAGGAAGGATTATTAATGATGGTAGTTTTGATGTTGGGGGTTACCTTGTTGGTGGCTTTAGCCATGAGGCACTTGGCGGTGATGTTCTCATTGCGTGAGTTGAAGAGAGACACTCGTGGAGTTGTTGTAATGGCAACAGAGGACATGGCAACCAACTCACCATCTTCATCATCATCATCATCATCACCCTCATGGTACTCTTCTTGAACCACCAACGCCTTTGTGAGGGGTCTTCTTGGTGAAGTTGCTCTTGTTTGGGAAAGACTTGGATTTGTCCTTTCGGATGAGCTTGCCACCATTGTCTTCCCTCTTCTCATACGGGCACTCCGCAACAAAATGGCTCACATTGCCACAATTATAGCAAGTCCTCACACGTTGCTTGCTCTTCGTGCCACTTGAGTTGTTCTTGTTGAAGTTTGGCCTTGAGTTTTTCTTGCTCTAAAATTGCCTTGAAGCAAGTGCCATGTGTTCATGATAGGCATACTTTGTATCTTCGGGGTTGCTTTCCTCTTCTTCTTCTTATTCAACACAAACCTTGTCCTTCAATGCAAGGTTGGGCTTCTTTGCCCTTTGAGAGCGAAGCACCACATTGTCGGCGGTCTTGTCCAAGATGCTCATAGCCACAAACTCATCCAACACTTCACTTGAGGACAAGGTGTGGAAGTCCGGACTTTGATGAATGACGAAGGACATAGCCTTGTGGTAAGGCATCATTGCCTTGAGGAATTTGCGCTTGATCCAATTGTCATACGTGTCCTTGCTCCCATGATCTCGGAGTGAAACCATGAGTTTGGTTACTCTTCGATAAAGCTCACGAGGTTCTTCATCTTCCTTCATTGCAAACTCATCGGCTTCATCTTGCACCACTTCATAGTTGGAGCATTGAATGCTTGCGCTTCCCCGGTAGAGAGAAACAACTTCGTGCCATGCATCTTTGGCTATGGCGTAGGGCCGGAGGTGAGGAAGATCTTCGGGAGGAATTGCATCTTGGATGATGAAGAGAGCATTCTCATTGAATTGATTATCCGCGGCTTCTCTTGGAGTGAAGTTGCTTCGGCCATGTGGATAGAAACATTCTTCAATGATTCTCCAAAGATTAGTATTCACATGATTTAAATGACGCTTAAACCGATAGACCCAAGAATCAAAGTCCTCATTTTTCACAATCTTAGGGGAGGACCGACATGATTCAAATGAGTGGAAGGAATCGGTCCACCATAAACAAGTGGAGGTTCCACATTGGCAAAGATGTCAGTGCCATTTTTACCACCAGAAGAAGGAGCCTTTTCACTAGTAGCTTCCCCCTTGTCGGAGTTAGCATCCGTCACCTTGTTAGTGGGATCACCCACTTTCAACGGTGTGGTGGATAGTTTAAGCCCTTCAATGAATTTAGTAAACATGCTTTCAACCTTGGTCGTCATGGAGGTTTTCAATGTCTCCGAGGCCACATTGAATTCCTCACGAGAGACCGAGGTTCCCCCATCGCCCGTAGATGAGATCAGATTCACACCGGAGTGCTCCTCCACACCATCTACGGTGTCAACCATACTCTTCGGACGGCAAAGTCCTTAGTAAAGAGACGAGGCTCTGATACCAATTGAAAGGATCGATATAGTTGACTAGAGGGGGGTGAATAGGCAACTAACAATTTTTAACTTTTCTTTACCAAATTAAACTTTGCATCAATGTAGGTTGTCTAGACATGCAACTATGTGAGCAACCTATATGATGCAACAACAACAAGCACACAAGCAAGCAAGGGAAATAACACAAATAATCTTGCACAAGTAAAGGTACGAGATAACCAAGAGTGGAGCCGATGGAGACAAGGATGTGTTACCGAAGTTCCTTCCTTTTGAGGGGAAGTACATCACCGTTGGAGCGGTGTGGAGGCACAATGCTCCCCAAGAAGGCACTAGGGCCACCGTATTCTCCTCACGCCCTCACACAATGCGAGATGACGTGATTCCACTATTGGTGCCCTTGGAGGCGGCGACCGGACCTTTACAAACAAGGTTAGGGCAATCTCCACAACTTAATCGGGGGCTCCCAACAACACCATGAAGCTTCACCACAATGGAATATGGCTCCGCGGTGACCTCAACCGTCTAGGGTGCTCAAACACCCAAGAGTAACAAGATCCGCAAGGGATTAGTGGGGGGAATCGAATTTCTCTTGGTGGAAGTGTAGATCGAGGCCTTCTCAACCAATCCCTAAAAAATCAACAAGTTTGATTGGCTAGGGAGAGAGATCGGGCGAAAATGGAGCTTGGAGCAACAATGGAGCTTAGGGTTGGAAGAGGTGGTCAACTCGGAGAAGAAGATACCCCTTATATAGTGGAGAGAGAAATCCAACCGTTATCCACTTAACGAGCCCACGACATGCGGTACTATCGCGCCTGCCAAGCGGTACTACCGCAAGGCCTCACGGTACTACTGCACCCCCTTGCGGTACTACCGCAAGGTAGGGTTGGACCAGCCTGGGAAGGCCGTGGACAAGTAAACGCCGTAGCCAGTTCCGCTGATTTTCAAACAGTGCAAAAGTCCGACACGGTACTACCGTTGAAGGCAAGCGGTACTACCGCGCGGAGAGCGGATGTAAAAAATTACATCCGCTCCTACTTCCGCTACTAGTGTTGTGCCGGACCAGGGCTCACAGTACTATGGCTCCCAAGGAGCGGTACTACCGTGACCACTTGCGGTACTACCGTAAAGGCATGCGGTACTACCGCTCCGAAGAGCAGTACTACCGCAAGCCTCAGAACAGCAACAATAGGAAAACTTCTTTTTGCACAAACACGAAGAAACGGAGGATGTTCCAAAGTGCTAAGGGAAAGGCGGTGCAAAGAGGAGTAAACATGTACGTGACGATTCCACCCAAACCTTTCCAAAGCGGACCCCCTCTTAATAGTACGGCTTTCCTACAACTCAAATCCACCAAAAAAAGGAACGTAGAAAAACGCCGTCTTCAATAATCTTCGAGGGGCTCCTAACCGTCTTGTGCCTAGTCATGAAATATCTGAAATACTCGAGACACACGATTAGTCTACAAATGCATTGTCATCAATCACCAAAACACCTTAGGGATAAATATGCCCTTACAACTGTTCTCCTCCATTTTGCAGCTCTAGAACTTATTGGAGACTTCACATCTCTTAATCCGGGCATTTGCTTGAAATATTAACTTCAATTCTATCATGACTAATAAACATTTATCATGATATATAAGGAAATATAAATAACAACTTCATTATTGCCTCTAGGGCATATTTCCTTCACATGGTTTCTTTCTTTAGCGTGTGTCGCTACTCGAAGGGAAGCTTGGCTTGGCTGCCTAAGGGGAGGCAGTGTAGCTTTGTATCAGTGTAGCTGCCTAAGGGTGCCTGCCAAGATCATTTGTGGCAGAAGTTGTCATTTTCTTCTCAATTCTTTCCTTTCCAACGATCCAACTTCTATTCTTTCGTTCCGGGGGCATTGTGATGTTGCTCTTTTCACTCATCATCTCGGATTGTGAAGATCATGTTCTATCCTTTGCTTATACATTCAACCGGAGTGTTGTGTCATCCCTTTAATTTCTTTTCATCTTATCAAGTTTTCTTCTCTTTTCTACCAGAGTGCTCTCCAAATTATATCATTATTATGCCTTCTCTGTCTTATTTTAACCAGAGTGTTGTGTCATCTGCTCAAGTTCTTTTCGTCTTATAAAGTCTTGCATCTTGCTTCAATCGGAGTGCTTGCATCTACTTCTTGTCCATTGGAACCTTTTCCTATGCCTTTCAACCCACAAGGTTCCCATAATGTTCCTCCTTTCTAATGGAGTGTTTTCAATCTTGTTCATCTTCGTTGTATTCTTTCTTTCAATTTGTTCAACCTCTCAAGGTTCTTTGGTTTCTCTCGTTTCTCAAAGAAGCAACTTAGTTTTACCTCTTCTCTTCCCCTCCTGCTTCTCTCCGGTGCCATTCTAGATCTCGGGATGAGATCCTCTCGTAGTGGTTGAGTGTTGTGATGCCCCGAGACCGACGCTCCAGTCGGCTTTCATGTTTTTCGTTGTTGTCAAGTGTTTCGATTGCTTTGTTTCATTCATCATGGCATCTCTTGCATTGCATCATGTCATCATGCACCCCCTTTTTAAAACTCAACTAAATAAATTGCATGGATCTTCGATCCATTTAAATCGAGGGAAATGCACATGGTGATTTCTCTTTACAACATCTAAAAGTCTCCCAATATTATTAGGGAGCTATAATAAATATTCTAACACACTTGCAAAATAATTTCATGTTTTTATACTTAAAGTTTGGTTCCCAAACTTTGCCCATAATTTCTTTCACCGCTTTCCCGTTCTCCACAGAATTCCGAACATTTTTGGACTCTCCAAAAATGTTTTCCTAATTCAAACATATTTGATTCACATTCAAATGTGTTCGAATGCAATCCTTCCAAACGGTGCCAAATGTATTTTTCTTGGATCAAGCTCCTTTTATGAGTCTAAGAAAATTGGCGCCCTGCTCCAATTCTTCTCCTATCTCTCTCTACATTTCTTATTTCTTGGTTTATTTGTTAAATCAGGAAATAAAGAAGTAAATAAGAAGGGGGAGAGAGATCCCAGCCTTGCCACTTGGGCCTCCTGCGGCCCATTTGGCCCAAGGCTTCCCGCAGCCCAACCTGCACTAACCCTAGGCGCCCGAGCCACCTCTCTCGATCCCCTCTCCCTCCGCCACCAGGAGAACCTACGCTCGACCCCTCCTCTCGCCCGTACCCCTTTCTCCCTCTCGATCTCTCCCTCACCCACTACCTCTCCTCTCCCTTTCTCTGGCACCCGCGCCCGCATCCATCTCCGCCGCCACAGCTCCCAGTTCCTACATCGCCGGCTCCCCGCGCTAGTTCCTCCCGCGGCGCCTCTTCTCCCGCTTCTCCTTGCCGCCACCTCCCTCTACTACCCTCGCGCGCGCCCCTGCTGGCTCCTCCCCTCGCGTCCCGAGCTCGCAGACCCCGGGCACCCCTGCAGGCAAGTTCACCGGAGAGCCACCCGGCCCTTGCTCCCCTGCCTCGTCCCCGAGCTCAGAGCTTGCCGCCGCTTACTCCTCCCTCGATGTCCTCTCTCCGGTGAGAAGCACCAGCAGGTCGTCCTCGCCACTGCCGCGTCCAGGAGGTGCTCGTCCGCCTCTGCTCCGCACCAGCCTCCTCTGCTTCACGCCTCCCGAGCAGCGTCCAGGAGCCCGATGATGTCTACTACACAACCTTCTTGTAGACGTTGTTGGGCCTCCAAGTGCAGAGGTTTGTAGGACAGTAGCAAATTTCCCTCAAGTGGATGACCTAAGGTTTATCAATCCGTAGGAGGCGTAGGATGAATATGGTCTCTCTCAAGCAACCCTGCAACCAAATAACAAAGAGTCTCTTGTGTCCCCAACGCATCCAATACAATGGTAAATTGTATAGGTGCACTAGTTCGGCGAAGAGATGGTGATACAAGTGGTATATGGATGGTAGATAAAGGTATTTGTAATCTGAAAATATAAAAACAGCAAGGTAACTAATGATAAAAGTGAGCGTAAACGGTATTGCAATGATAGGAAATAAGGCCTAGGGTTCATACTTTCGCTAGTGTAAGTTTCCTCAATAATAATAACATCATTAGATCATATAACTATCCCTCAACATGCAACAAAGAGTCACTCCAAAGTCACTAATAGCGAAGAACAAACGAAGAGATTATGGTAGGGTACGAAACCACCTCAAAGTTATTCTTTCCAATCAATCTGTTGGGCTATTCCTATAAGTGTCACAAACAGCCCTAGAGTTCGTACTAGAATAACACCATAAGACACACATCAACCAAAACCCTAATGTCACCTAGATACTCCAATGTTACCTCAAGTATCCGTGGGTATGATTATACGATATGCGTCACACAATCTCAGATTCATCTATTCAACCAACACAAAGGACCTCAAAGAGTGCCCCAAAGTTCTACCGGAGAATCATGACGAAAACGTGTGCCAACCCCTGTGCATAGGTTCATGGGCGGAACCCGCAAGTTGATCACCAAAACATACATCAAGTGAATCACGTGCTATCCCATTGTCACCACAGATACGCACGGCAAGACATACATCAAGTGTTCTCAAATCTTTAAAGACTCAATCCGATAAGATTACTTCAAGGGGAAAACTCAATTCATTACAAGAGAGTAGAGGGGGAGGAGAAACATAAGATCCAACTATAATAGCAAAGCTCGCGATACATCAAGATCGTGCCAAATCAAGAACACGAGAGAGAGAGAGAGAGATCAAACACATAGCTACTGGTACATACCCTCAGCCCCGAGGGAGAACTACTCCCTCCTCGTCATGGAGAGCACCGGGATGATGAAGATGGCCACCGGTGAGGGTTCCCCCCTCCGGTAGGGTGCCGGAAGAGGGTCCCGATTGACTTTTGGTGGCTACAGAGGCTTGCGGCGGCGGAACTCCAGATCTAATCTCCGTTCTCGAAGTTTTAGGATACGTGGGTATATATGGGTGAAAGGAGTATGTCGGTGGACCGAAGGGGAGACCACGAGGCAGGGGGCGCGCCCCCTACCCTCTTGAGCTCCTCCTTCATCTTCTGACGTAGGGTCCAAGTCTATCCGGTAGGTTTCCTTCCAAAAATAACTTCTCAAGTTGATTTTGTTCCGTTTTGACTCCGTTTGATATTCCTTTTCTTCGAAACACTGAAATAGGCATAAAACAACAAATCTGGGCTGGGCCTCCGGTTAATAGGTTAGTCCCAAAAATAATATAAAAGTGGAAAATAAAGCCCAATATTGCCCAAAACAGTAGATAATATAGCATGGAGCAATCAAAAATTATAGATACGTTGGAGACGTATCAAGCATCCCCAAGCTTAATTCCTGCTCGTCCTCGAGTAGGTAAATGATAAAAACAAAATTTTTGATGCGGAGTGCTACTTGGCATAATTTCAATGTAATTCTTCTTAATTGTGGCATGAATATTCAGATCCATAAGATTCAAGACAAAAGTTCATATTGACATAAAAATAATAATAATACTTCAAGCATACCAACTAAGCAATTATGTCTTCTCAAAATAACATGGACAAAGAAAGCTATCCCTACAAAATCATATAGTCTGGTTATGCTCTATCTTCACCACACAAAATATTTAAATCATGCACAACCCCGATGACAAGCCAAGCAATTGTTTCATACTTTTGATGTTCTCAAACTTTTTCAATCTTCACGCGATACATGAGCGTGAGGCATGGACATAGCACTATAGGTGGAATAGAATGGTGGTTGTGGAGAAGACAAAAAGGAGAAGATAGTCTCACATCAACTAGGCGTATCAACGGGCTATGGAGATGCCCATCAATAGATATCAATGTGAGTGAGTAGGGATTGCCATGCAACGGATGCACTAGAGCTATAAGTGTATGAAAGCTCGACAAAAGAAACTAGTGGGTGTGCATCCAACTCGCTTGCTCACGAAGACCTAGGGCGTTTTGAGGAAGCCCATCATTAGAATATACAAGCCAAGTTCTATAATGAAATATTCCCACTAGTATATGAAAGTGACAACATAGGATACTCTCTATCATGAAGATCATGGTGCTACTTTGAAGCACAAGTGTGGTAAAAGGATAGTAGCATTGTCCCTTCTCTCTTTTTCTCTCATTTTTTTATTTTTTTATTTGGGCCTTTTCTCTTTTTTTATGTCCTCTTTTCTTTCTCCTTTTTTTTATTTGGGCTTCTTTGGCCTCTTTTATTTATTTTTCGTCCGGAGTCTCATCCCGACTTGTGGGGGAATCATAGTCTCCATCATCCTTTCCTCACTGGGACAATGCTCTAATAATGATGATCATCACACTTTTATTTACTTACAACTCAAGAATTACAACTCGATACTTAGAACAAGATATGACTCTATATGAATGCCTCCGGCGGTGTACCGGGATGTGCAATGATGCATGAGTGACATGTATGAAAGAATTATGAATGGTGGCTTTGCCACAAATACGATGTCAACTACATGATCATGCAGAGCAATATGACAATGATGGAGTGTGTCATAATAAACGGAACGGTGGAAAGTTGCATGGAAATATATCTCGGAATGGCTATGGAAATGCCATAATAGGTAGGTATGGTGGCTGTTTTGAGGAAGGTATATGGTGGGTGTATGATACCGGCGAAAGGTGCGCGGTATTAGAGAGGCTAGCAATGGTGGAAGGGTGAGAGTGCGTATAATCCATGGACTCAACATTAGTCATAAAGAACTCACATACTTATTGCAAAAATTTATTAGTTATAGAAACAAAGTACTACGTGCATGCTCCTAGGGGGATAGATTGGTAGGAAAAGACCATCGCTCGTCCCCGACCGCCACTCATAAGGAAGGCAATCAATAAATAAATCATGCTCCGACTTCATCACATAACGGTTCACCATACGTGCATGCTACGGGAATCACAAACTTCAACACAAGTATTTCTCAAATTCACAACTACTCAACTAGCATGACTCTAATATTACCATCCTCATATCTCAAAACAATCATCAAGTATCAAACTTCTCTTAGTATTCAACACACTCATAAGAGAATTTTATTATTCTTGAATACCTAGCATATTAGGATTTTAAGCAAATTACCATGCTATTTAAGACTCTCAAAATAATCTAAGTGAAGCATGAGATTTCATCTATTTCTTCAAAATAAAACTACCACCATGCTCTAAAAGATATAAGTGAAGCACTAGAGCAAATGACACACTACTCCGAAAGATGTAAGTGAAGATCAATGAGTAGTCGAATAATTATGCAACTATGCGAAGACTCTCTCTCATTTAATAATTTCAGATCTTGATAATTTATTCAAACATAAAGCAAAGCAAAATAAAATGACATTCTAAGAATGGCAAACATCATGTGAAGAAGCGAAAACTTAGGATCAATCGAAACTAACCGATAGTTGTTGAAGAAGAAAGGTGGGATGCCAACCGGGGCATCCCCAAGCTTAGATGCTTGAGACTTCTTGAAATATTATCTTGGGGTGCCTTGGGAATCCCCAAGCTTGATCTTTTGTGTCCCCTTAATTCCTCTCATATCACGGTCTCCCTAAATCTCAAAAGCTTCAGCCACACAAAACTCAACAAGGACTCATGAGATAAGTTAGTATAAACCATTGCAAAAACCTTATCATACTCTACTGTAGCAAATCACTAAAATTATTATTCAACATTGCATACTAAATGCCTCTGCATATATAATAGTCCTATCCTCAAATAGAATCATTAAAGAAGCAAACATATGCAAACAATGCAAACATAACAGCAATCTGCCTAAACAGGATAGTCTGTAAAGAATGCAGCAACATCCATACTTCCCTAGCTCCAAAAATTATGAAAGAAAATTCCCACTGTAGTAAATTTATCAGAGCTTAATATGCAAAAGGTTTAGACATTTTATCACATTCTTACTTTTCTAGGGAATTATTGCAACAGCGGTAAACTGTCTGTTTTCAAACAGCAACATGTGGACTTCTAAAATAGGCATAGTAAAGGCTATCAATGCCACTTTTATTGAAATAAAAGATGCAAAACATTATTCTAAATAACAGCAAGCAAATACTAACAAAATAAATTGACGCTCCAAGCAAAACACATATCATATGGTAAATAAAAATATAGCTCCAAGTAAAGTTACCGATGAACGAAGACGAAAGAGGGGATGCCTTCCGGGGCATCCCCAAGCTTAGGCTCTTGGCTATCCTTGAATATTACCTTGGGGTGACTTGGTCATCCCCAAGCTTAGGCTCTTTCCGCTCCTTATTCCATAGTCCATCGAATCCTTACCCAAAACTTGAAAACTTCACAACACAAAACTTAACAGAAAACTCGTGAGCTCCGTTAGTATAAGAAAATAAATCACCACTTCAAGGTACTGTAATGAACTCATTCTTAATTTATATTGGTGTTAAACCTACTGTATTCCAACTTATCTATGGTTCATACCCTCCGATACTACTCATAGATTCATCAAAATAAGCAAACAACACATGAAAAACAGAATCTGTCAAAAACAGAATAGTCTGTAGTAATCTGGATCAAACGTATACTTCTGGAACTCATAAAATTATCAAATAAATTTCTGGACCTGAGGAATTTATCTATTAATCATCTGAAAAATAAATAACTAAATATCACTCTCCAAATAAAAATGGCAGCAATTCTCGTGAGCTCTAAAGTTTCTGTTTTTTACAGCAAGATCAACAAGACTTTCCCCAAGTCTTCCCAACGGTTCTACTTGGCACAAACACTAATTAAAAGCATAAAACCACATCTTAAACAGAGGCTAGATGAATTATTTATTAATAAACAGTAACAAAGAGCAAGGGACAAGCATAAAGTTGGGTTGCCTCCCAACAAGCGCTATCGTTTAACGCCCCTAGCTAGGCACGATGATTTCAATGATGCTCATATAAAAGATAAGAATTGTAACATAAAGAGAGCATCATGAATAATATGACTAGAAAATTTAAGTCTAACATACTTCCTATGCATAGGGATTTTGTGAGCAAACAATTTATGGGAACAAGAATCAACTTGCATAGGAAGGTAAAGCGAGCATAACTTCAAAATTTTAAGCACATAGAGTGGAAACTTGATATTATTGCAATTCCTACAAGCATATATTCCTCCCTCATAATAATTTTCAGTAGCATCATGAATGAATTCAACAATATAACCAGCACCTAAAGCATTCTTTTCATTATCTACAAGCATAGAAACTTTATTACTCTCCACATAAGCAAAATTCTTCTTATTCGGAATAGTGGGGGCATCACAAGAGACTCGAATACTATAAATTGTTTCCACATTGAAAGAGTAATGTTTAGAGAAGGGGTAATCATAATCATGACAAGTTTTATAAATATAATCACTACTTTTATAGCATAAATATCATCACAATAATCATCATAGGTAGGAGGCATGCTATTATCATTATAAATTTGCATATCAAAACTTGGGAGACTAAAAATATCATCTTCATTAAGCATAGCATCCCCAAGCTTAGGAAAAACATTAATTGCAGAAAATATATTCTCAAAAACATCATCCTCATCAAACATAGCATCCCCAAGCTTGGGCCTTTTCATATCATAAGCATAATCACTCCCATCATTAATAGTATAGATAGCACCAATAGTATAGCAATTATCATATTCTTCCAAGCAAGTGCCAAAAAGATTTTCAAGATCATAAGAAGTATCATTATCTTCCACAGTTATATTTTCATAAGGCACAATAGTAATAGGAGCAGCATTATTTGGGAGAGATATCTTTTTACCTCTCTTCCTTTTTTCTTTTCTTCTTCTTCACCACATCATGTGTGGGTTCAATACTATTTTTGGAGCTCCTTATTAATGAGATTTGTTGAATAGGAGGCTCCTCCTTGTTACCTGATTCATCATAAGAAATAGTAGGAGGATATTGGGAAGCCTCTTCCCTTTCATTAGTATTCTCTTCATCTTCTATTTGTTTTCTTTTCTTTATGTAATTGGCAATATAAGGATTTTCAATGCAATTCACCGTGCAATACATATAAATTTCCTCTAGATCAAAATGAAGAACTTTATCAAGGGAAAATTTTGGAATATCCTTAGTTCTACGTTTAATTTCTTCATAACCCAAGAGCAAACTAAGTTCATTATGATGTGCAAGGGAAATCAAGTCATCACAATTTTTGGACACGATACGCTCATGAAACAATTTGCATTGGGTACTAAAATGATCACGTTCATTGCAAAGTTCACAAGTAGGGCTAAGAGAAGATATATTTTCAGCACATTCATCTAGCTCTTCTTGCAACAATTTGGTTTCTAAGTACTTATGCCTCTTGCAATATCTATCTTCCCTATTTGGTGTGTGTCGGTGTCAAAACCGGCGGATCTCGGGTAGGGGGTCCCGAACTGTGCGTCTAGGCGGATGGTAACAGGAGACGAGGGACACGATGTTTTTACCCAGGTTCGGGCCCTCTTGATGGAGGTAAAACCCTACGTCCTGCTTGATTAATATTGATGATATGGGTAGTACAAGAGTAGATCTACCATGATATCAGAGAGGCTAAACCCTAGAAGCTAGCCTATGGTATGATTGTTGTTCGCCCTACGGACTAAAACCCTCCGGTTTATATAGACACCGGAGAGGGCTAGGGTTACACAAAGTCGGTTACAATGGTATGAGATCTACATATCCGTATCGCCAAGCTTGCCTTCCACGCCAAGGAAAGTCCCTTCCGGACATGGGACGAAGTCTTCAATCTTGTATCTTCATAGTACAGGAGTCCAGCCGAAGGTATAGTCCGGCTATCTGGACACCCCCTAATCCAGGACTCCCTCAGTAGCCCCTGAACCAGGCTTCAATGACGACGAGTCCGGCGCGCATATTGTCTTCGGCATTGCAAGGTGGGTTCCTCCTCCAAGTACTTTATAGAAGATTTTGAACACAAAGGTAGTGTCCGGCTCTGCAAAATAAGTTTCCACATATTGCCATAGAGAGAATAATATTTACACAAATATAATCTGAAGGAAATATGCCCTAGAGGCAATAATAATGTTATTATTTTATTTCCTTATATCATGATAAATGTTTATTATTCATGCTAGAATTGTATTATCCGAAAACATAATACTTGTGTGAATACATAGACAAACTAAACGTCACTAGTATGCCTCTACTTGACTAGCTTGTTAATCAAAGATGGTTATGTTTCCTAACCATAGACATGTGTTGTCATTTGATCAACGGGATCACATTATTAGGAGAATGATTTGACTGACATGACCCATTCCATTAGCTTAGCACCCGATCGTTTAGTATGTTGCTATTGCTCTCTTCATGACTTATACATGTTCCTATGACTGTGAGATTATGCAACTCCCATTTGCCGGAGGAACACTTTGTGTGCTACCAAACGTCACAACGTAACTGGGTGATTATAAAGGAGCTCTACAGGTGTCTCCAAAGGTAAGTGTTGGGTTGGCGTATTTCGAGATTAGGATTTGTCACTCTGATTGTCGGAGAGGTATCTCTGGGCCCTCTCGGTAATGCACATCACATAAGCCTTGCAAGCATTGCAACTAATGAGTTAGTTGCGAGATGATGTATTACGAAACGAGTAAAGGGACTTGCCGGTAACGAGATTGAACTAGGTATTGAGATACCGACGATCGAATCTGGGGCAAGTAACATACCGATGACAAAGGGAACAAACGTATGTTGTTATGCGGTCTGACCGATAAAGATCTTCGTAGAATATGTAGGAGCCAATATGAGCATCCAGGTTCCGCTATTGGTTATTGACCGGAGACATGTCTCGATCATATCTACATTGTTCTCGAACCCGTAGGGTCCGCACACTTAAGGTTTCGATGACAGTTATATGAGTTTATGAGTTTTTGATGTACCGAAGTTAGTTCAGAGTCCCGGATGTGATCACAGACATGACGAGGAGTCTTGAAATGGTCGAGACATAAAGATTGATATATTGGACGGCTATATTCGGACACCGGAAGTGTTCCGGGTGATTTCGGAGAAAACCGAGAGCCGGAGGGTTACCGGAACCCCCCCCCCCACCCCAGGAGAAGTAATGGGCCATATGGGCTTTAGTGGAGAGAGAGAGGGGCAGACAGGGTGGGCCGCGCACCACCTCCCCCCCATGGTCCAAATTGGACTAGGAGAGGGGGGCGACGCCCCCCTTTCCTTCTCCCTCCCCACTTCCTTCCCCTCCTAGTAGGAGTCCTACTCCTACTGGGAGGAGGACTCCTCCTTGGCGCGCCTATAGGGCCGGCCGGCCTCCTCCCCTTGCTCCTTTATATACGGGGGCATGGGGCACCCCTAGACACACAAGTTGATCCACGTGATCGTTTTCTTAGCCGTGTGCGGTGCCCCCTTCCACCATAATCCTCGATAATATTGTAGTGGTGCTTAGGCGAAGCCCTGCGACAGTTGAACATCAAGATCGTCACCATGCCGTCGTGCTGACGGAACTCTTCCTCGACACTTTGCTGGATCGGAGTCCGGGGATCGTCATCGAGCTGAACGTGTGCTAGAACTCGGACGTGCCGTACGTTCGGTGCTTGGATCGGTTGGATCGGGAAGACGTACGACTACTTCCTCTATGTTTTGTCAACACTTCCGTTGCCGGTCTACAAGGGTACGTAGACAACACTCTCCCCTCTCGTTGCTATGCATCACCATGATCTTGTGTGTGCGTAGGAATTTTTTTGAAATTACTACGTTCCCCAACAGTGGTATCAGAGCCTAGGTTTTATGTGTTGATGTTATATGCACGAGTAGAACACAAGTGAGTTGTGGGCGATATAAGTCATACTGCTTACCAGCATGTCATACTTTGGTTCGGCGGTATTGTTGCACGAAGCGGCCCAGACCGACATTACGCGTACGCTTACGCAAGACCGGTTCTCCTGACGTGCTTTGCACAAAGGTGGCTAGCGGGTGTCAATTTCTCCAACTTTAGTTGAACCGAGTGTTGCTACGCCCGGTCCTTGCGAAGGTTAAAACAGCACCAACTTGACAAACTATCGTTGTGGTTTCGATGCGTAGGTAAGATTGGTTCTTGCTTAAAAGCCCGTAGCAGCCACGTAAAACTTGCAACAACAAAATAGAGGACGTCTAACTTGTTTTTGCAGGGCATGTTGTGATGTGATATGGTAAAGACATGATGCTAAATTTTTTTTGTATGAGATGATCATGTTTTGTAACCAAGTTATCGGCAACTAGCAGGAGCCATATGGTTGTCGCTTTATTGTATGCAATGCAATTGCGCTGTAATGCTTTACTTTATCACTAAGCGGTAGCGATAGTCGTGGAAGCATAAGATTGGCGAGACGACAACGATGCTACGATGATGATCAAGGTGTCGCGCCAGTGACGATGGTGATCACGACGGTGCTTCAAAGATGGAGATCATAAGCACAAGATGATGATGGCCATATCATATCACTTATATTGATTGCATGTGATGTTTATCTTTTATGCATCTTATCTTGCTTTGTTTGACGGTAGCATTTTAAGATGATCTCTCACTAATTATCAAGAAGTGTTCTCCCTGAGTATGCACCGTTGCGGAAGTTCTTCGTGCTGAGACACCACGTGATGATCGGGTGTGATAGGCTCTACGTTCAAATACAACGGGTGCAAAACAGTTGCACACGCGGAATACTCAGGTTATACTTGACAAGCCAAGCATATACAAATATGGCCTCGGAACACGGAGACCGAAAGGTCGAGCGTGAATCATATAGTAGATATGATCAACATAGTGATGTTCACCAATGAAACTACTCCATCTCACGTGATGATCGGACATGGTTTAGTTGATTTGGATCACGTAATCACTTAGAGGATTACAGGGATGTCTATCTAAGTGGGAGTTCTTTAGTAATATGATTAATTGAACCTAAATTTATCATGAACTTAGTACCTGATAGTATCTTGCTTGTTTATGTTTGATTGTAGATAGATGGCCCGTGATGTTGTTCCGTTGAATTTTAATGCGTTCCTTGAGAAAGCAAAGTTGAAATATGATGGTAGCAATTACACGGACTGGGTCCGTAACTTGAGGATTATCCTCATTGCTGCACAGAAGAATTACGTCCTGGAAGCACCGCTGGGTGCCAGGCCTGCTGCTGCAGCAACACCAGATGTTATGAACGTCTGGCAGAGCAAAGCTGATGACTACTCGATAGTTCAGTGTGCCATGCTTTACGGCTTAGAATCGGGACTTCAACGACGTTTTGAACGTCATGGAGCATATGAGATGTTCCAGGAGTTGAAGTTAATATTTCAAGCAAATGCCTGGATTGAGAGATATGAAGTCTCCAATAAGTTCTATAGCTGCAAGATGGAGGAGAACAGTTCTGTCAGTGAGCATATACTCAAAATGTCTAGGTATAATAATCACCTGATTCAATTGGGAGTTAATCTTCCAGATGATTGCGTCATTGACAGAATTCTCCAATCACTGCCACCAAGCTACAAGAGCTTCGTGATGAACTATAATATGCAAGGGATGAATAAGACTATTCCCGAGCTCTTCGCAATGTTGAAAGCTGCGGAGGTAGAAATCAAGAAGGAGCACCAAGTGTTGATGGTCAACAAGACCACTAGTTTCAAGAAAAAGGGCAAAGGAAAGAAGAAGGGGAACTTCAAAAAGAACAGCAAGCAAGTTGGTACTCAAGAGAAGAAACCCAAACCTGGACCTAAGCCTGAAACTGAGTGCTTCTACTGCAAGCAGACTGGTCACTGGAAGCGGAACTGCCCCAAGTATTTGGCGGATAAGAAGGATGGCAAGGTGAACAAAGGTATATGTGATATACATGTTATTGATGTGTACCTTACTAATGCTCGCAGTAGCACCTGGGTATTTGATACTGGTTCTGTTGCTAACATTTGCAACTCGAAACAGGGACTACGGATGAAGAGAAGATTGGCTAAGGACGAGGTGACGATGCGCGTGGGAAATGGTTCCAAAGTCGATGTGATCGCGGTCGGCACGCTACCTCTACATCTACCTTCGGGATTAGTGTTAGACCTAAATAATTGTTATTTGGTGCCAGCGTTAAGCATGAACATTATATCTGGATCTTGTTTAATGCGAGACGGTTATTCATTTAAATCAGAGAATAATGGTTGTTCTATTTATATGAGTAATATCTTTTATGGTCATGCACCCTTAAAGAGTGGTCTATTCTTATTAAATCTCGATAGTAGTGACACACATATTCATAATGTTGAAGCCAAAAGATGCAGAGTTGATAATGATAGTGCAACTTATTTGTGGCACTGCCGTTTGGGTCATATCGGTGTAAAGCGCATGAAGAAACTCCATACTGATGGACTTTTGGAACCACTTGATTATGAATCGCTTGGTACTTGCAAACCGTGCCTTATGGGTAAGATGACAAAAACACCATTCTCCAGTACTATGGAGAGAGCAACAGATTTGTTGGAAATCATACATACAGATGTATGTGGTCCAATGAATGTTGAGGCTCGTGGCGGATATCGTTATTTTCTCACCTTCACAGATGACTTAAGCAGATATGGGTATATCTACTTAATGAAACATAAGTCTGAAACATTTGAAAAGTTCAAAGAATTTCAGAGTGAAGTTGAAAATCATCGTAACAAGAAAATAAAATTCCTACGATCTGATCGTGGAGGAGAATATTTGAGTTACGAGTTTGGTATACATTTGAAACAATGCGGAATAGTTTCGCAACTCATGCCACCCGGAACACCACAGCATAATGGTGTGTCCGAACTCGTAATCGTACTTTACTTGATATGGTGTGATCTATGATGTCTCTTACTGATTTACCGCTATCGTTTTGGGGTTAAGCTCTAGAGACGGCCACATTCACGTTAAATAGGGCACCATCAAAATCCGTTGAGACGACGCCTTATGAACTATGGTTTGGCAAGAAACCAAAGTTGTCGTTTCTGAAAGTTTGGGGTTGCGATGCTTATGTGAAAAAGCTTCAACCTGATAAGCTCGAACCCAAATCGGAGAAATGTGTCTTCATTGGATATCCAAAGGAAACTATTGGATACACCTTCTATCATAGATCCGAAGGCAAGACTTTTGTTGCTAAATTCGGAAACTTTCTAGAGAAGGAGTTCTCTCGAAAGAAGTGAGTGGGAGGAAAGTAGAACTTGATGAGGTAACTGTACCTGCTCCCTTATTGGAAAGTAGTACATCACATAAACCAGTTTCTGTGACACCTACACCAATTAGTGAGGAAGCTAAGGATGATGATCATGAAACTTCAGAACAAGATACTACTGAACCTCGTAGATCAACCAGAGTAAGATCCGCACCAGAGTGGTACGGTAATCCTGTTCTGGAAGTCATGCTACTAGATCATGATGAACCTGCGAACTATGGAGAAGCGATGGTGAGCCCAGGTTCCGCAAAATGGCTTGAAGCCATGAAATCTGAGATGGGATCCATGTATGAAAACAAAGTATGGACTTTGGTTGACTTGCCCAATGATCGGCAAGCAATTGAGAATAAATTGATCTTCAAGAAGAAGACTAACGTTGACGGTAATGTTACTGTCTACAAAGCTCGACTTGTCGCAAAAGGTTTTCGACAAGTTCAAGGGATTGACTACAATGAGACCTTCTCACCCGTAGCGATGCTTAAGTCTGTCCGAATCATATTAGCAATTGCCGCATTTTATGATTATGAAATTTGGCAGATAGATGTCAAAACTGCATTCCTAAATGGATTTCTGGAAGAAGAGTTGTATATGATGCAGCCAGAAGGTTTTGTTGATCCAAAGGGAGCTAACAAAGTGTGCAAGCTCCAGCGATCCATTTATGGACTGGTGCAAGCCTCTCGGAGTTGGAATAAACGCTTTGATAGTGTGATCAAAGCATTTGGTTTTGTACAGACTTTTGGAGAAGCATGTATTTACAAGAAAGTGAGTGGGAGCTCTGTAGCATTTCTGATATTATATGTAGATGACATATTACTAATCGAAAATGATATAGAATTTCTGGATAGCATAAAGGGATACTTGAATAAGAGTTTTTCAATGAAAGACCTCGGTGAAGCTGCTTACATATTGGGCATTAAGATCTATAGAGATAGTTCAAAACGCTTAATTGGACTTTCACAACGCACATACCTTGACAAAATTTTGAAGAAGTTCAAAATGGATCAAGCAAAGAAAGGATTCTTGCCTGTGTTACAAGGTGTGAAATTGAGTAAGACTCAATGCCCGACCAATGCAGAAGATAGAGAAAAAATGAAATATGTTCCCTATGCTTCAGCCATAGGATCTATCATGTATGCAATGCTGTGTACCAGACCTGATGTGTGTCTTGCTATAAGTCTACCAGGGAGGTACCAAAGTAATCCAGGAGTGGATCACTGGACAGCGGTCAAGAACATCCTGAAATACCTGAAAAGGACTAAGGATATGTTTCTCATATATGGAGGTGACAAAGAGCTCATCGTAAATGGTTACGTTGATGCAAGCTTTGACACTGATCCGGACGATTCTAAATCGCAAACCGGATACGTGTTTACATTAAACGGTGGAACTGTCAGTTGGTGCAGTTCTAAACAAAGTGTTGTGGCGGGATCTACATGTGAAGCGGAGTACATAGCTGCTTTGGAAGTAGCAAACGAAGGAGTCTGGATGAAGGAGTTCATATCCGATCTAGGTGTCATACCTAGTGCATCGGGTCCAATGAAAATCTTTTGTGACAATACCGGTGCAATTGCCTTGGCAAAGGAATCCAGATTTCACAAGAGAACCAAGCACATCAAGAGACACTTCAATTCCATCCGGGATCTAGTCCAGGTGGGAGACATAGAGATTTGCAAGATACATATGGATCTGAATGTTGCAGACCCGTTGACTAAGCCTCTTCCACGAGCAAAACATGATCAGCACCAAAGCTCCATGGGTGTTAGAATCATTACTGTGTAATCTAGATTATTGACTCTAGTGCAAGTGGGAGACTGAAGGAAATATGCCCTAGAGGCAATAATAATGTTATTATTTTATTTCCTTATATCATGATAAATGTTTATCATTCATGCTAGAATTGTATTATCCAGAAACATAATACTTGTGTGAATACATAGACAAACTAAACCTCACTAGTATGCCTCTACTTGACTAGCTCGTTAATCAAATATGGTTATGTTTCCTAACCATAGACATGTGTTGTCGTTTGATTGACGGGATCACATTATTAGGAGAATGATGTGATTGACATGACCCATTCCATTAGCTTAGCACCCGATCGTTTAGTATGTTGCTATTGCTTTCTTCATGACTTATACATGTTCCTATGAATGTGAGATTATGCAACTCCCGTTTGCCGGAGGAACACTTTGTGTGCTACCAAACGTCACAACGTAATTGGGTGATTATAAATGAGCTCTACAGGTATCTCCAAAGGTAAGTGTTGGGTTGGCGTATTTCGAGCTTAGGATTTGTCACTCCGATTGTCGGAGAGGTATCTCTGGGCCCTCTCGGTATGCACATCACATAAGCCTTGCAAGCATTGCAACTAATGAGTTAGTTGCGAGATGATGTATTACGAAACGAGTAAAGAGACTTGCCGGTAACGAGATTGAACTAGGTATTGAGATACCGATGATCGAATCTGGGGAAAGTAACATACCGATGACAAAGGGAACAAACGTATGTTGTTATGCGGTCTGACCGATAAAGATCTTCGTATAATATGTAGGAGCCAATATGAGCATCCAGGTTCCGCTATTGGTTATTGACCGGAGACATGTCTCGGTCATGTCTACATTGTTCTCGAACCCGTAGGGTCCGCACGCTTAAGGTTTCGATGACAGTTATATGAGTTTATGAGTTTTTGATGTACCGAAGTTAGTTCGGAATCCCGGATGTGATCACGGACATGACGAGGAGTCTCGAAATGGTCGAGACATAAAGATTGATATATTGGACAGCTATATTCGGACACCGGAAGCGTTCCGGGTGATTTCGGAGAAAACCGGAGAGCCGGAGGGTTATCGGAAACCCCCCCCCCCCCGGAGAAGTAATGGGCCATATGGGCTTTAGTGGAGAGAGAGAGAGAGAGGGGCAGCCAGGGTGGGCCTCCCACCTCCTCCCCCCCTGGTCCGAATTGGACTAGGAGAGGGGGGGCGGCGCCCCCCTTTCCTTCTCCCTCCCCACTTCCTTCCCCCTCCTAGTAGGAGTCCTACTCCTACTAGGAGGAGGACTCCTCCTTGGCGCGCCTATAGGTCCAGCCGGCGTCCTCCCCTTGCTCCTTTATATACGGGGGCAGGGGGCACCCGTAGACACACAAGTTGATCCACATGATCGTTTTCTTAGCCGTGTGCGGTGCCCCCTTCCACCATAATCCTCGATAATATTGTAGTGGTGCTTAGGCGAAGCCCTGCGACAGTTGAACATCAAGATCGTCACCACGTCGTCGTGCTGACGGAACTCTTCCCCGACACTTTGCTGGATCGGAGTCCGGGAATCGTCATCGAGCTGAACGTGTGCTAGAACTCGGAGGTGCCGTACGTTCGGTGCTTGGATCGGTTGGATCGGGAAGACGTACGACTACTTCCTCTACGTTGTGTCAACACTTCCGTTGCCGGTCTACGAGGGTACGTAGACAACACTCTCCCCTCTCGTTGCTATGCATCACCATGATCTTGTGTGTGCGTAGGAAATTTTTTGAAATTACTACGTTCCCCAACATAATCTGCTGACGTATTCCGTAGCGTGACATCACACCACGGCCAGGTCTTTATTCAAATCGTTTTACTGTCCCACCTTAGCGCGTTTAGCGAGGCGGTTTCCTTGGCGCGTCTTGTCAAAGCAGAGATCGTGTCCCCTTATTCCGGGATTCTCATTAATACGGGCGTGGGTAACCCAACCGCGCCATTGATTACCGCGCTTGGGAGATAAGCGAGTTTTACCAGGCTGGTGGGGACACATAGTCGCGTCCGCCCATATAAGGGAATAAGGATCCACCTTTTCATCCACGCCTTCTTCCTCCTTTGCCTATCCATTTCCGCGCACTCGAGCTCCAGCGCCCAAGTCCGCACACCCCGCCTCAACCTTCTCCAGCCATGTCCGGAGTGGGAGGCAAGTGGATGATCGCCTCCGTCACGGAGGGACTCATCAAAAAACTGAGGAAGGCCGGATACTTGTCTAACGACATTGCGCACCGGCTTCCCAAAAAGGGGCAGCTCATCCCCACCCCTAGGCCCCATGAGAGGGTGGTGTTCCTCCCCCATTTCCTTCGCGGACTGGGCTTCCCTCTCCACCCATTTGTCCGGGGGCTCATGTTCTACTATGGCCTGGATTTCCACGATCTGGCCCCGAACTTTGTCCTCAACATCTCGGCGTTTATCGTCGTGTGCGAGGCTTTCCTCCGCATCCGCCCCCATTTCGGCCTATGGCTCAAGACTTTCAATGTCAAGCCGAAAAAGGTGGTGCGCGGCACCCAGGCGGAGTGCGGAGGCGCCATGGTGGGCAAGATGCCCAACGTCCTATGGCTCGAGGGCTCCTTCGTGGAGACCCTAAAGGGGTGGCAATCGGGGTGGTTTTACATCACCGAGCCATGCAACCCTGAATGGGTCGCAGCCCCCGAGTTCCGATCCGGACCCCCTACGCGGCTCACCTCCTGGAAAGAGACGGGCCTGTCGTGGGGTAAAAAAGGAGAGCTGACCGGACTCGAAACATGCGTCCAAACCCTGGTGGACAAGAAGCTCAAACTTGTCAACGTAGTCCAGGTTATGCTCATCCGCCGGATCCTTCCGTGTCAACAACAGGCTTTCAACCTGTGGGAGTTCGACCCAGCGCAGCATCGAACACTGAGTAGGCTCTTCGACACGATGTACGAAGATGCCTGGAAGGTGCTTTTCAAGGGCGCCGAGGCCCCTGCATCCGCTACCGAGGATCGCGGATTCAGCACGCAGTGTCACGCTCGTGCGGTAAGCTGTTTTACCTTTTACAGGATATTAGTTTTTCATAGTTTGACTCCATGCGGGATCTAAGCTCCCTTACCTTTGACAGGATTGGCAGGAGACGTCCGGACAGATCAACTGTCCAGCTCCTTCGCCCGAAGGCCCAGCGGACGACGAGGTGGCTTTCCAGTGCCCTATAGGCGCTGGTTCTTGATCGTCTCCCGCATCGGCGTACATACCGTCGATGTCTTCGGAGTCGAAGTCGAGCATGTCGGTTAAATCATCGACAGTGGCTACGAGGTGGGTGGTGGGTGGGCTTTGAATTTCTTCATCATCCGGATCCCAACCTTGCTGACCATAGTCCGGCCAGGGCTCTCCTGATAAAGAGAGAGACTTTAGTGAATTCAGAATATCGTCGAAGGGCGAGTGCTGAAAGATGTCCGCGACGGTGAACTCCATGATCTGCGCCCAATGGGTTCGATCGGTAGGGGCGCGGAGGGCTCGGAGTCTGGAGAGGAGTCCGGCTCCTTAGAGTCACAGGCTTCGCAGAGAATAGGGCTGGTGTTCGGCTTGATCGCCGTAGAGATTGCAGCCCCCGAGGAGGTGTCTAACCACCCATCCCCGATTGGCGTAGTTGGCTTCGAATTAAGGGTCGGAGCTGATGCGGGTGCGGCCTCCAGGGCACTGTTCGGCGGCAGAGCTAGATCATGCCCATCATGACAGTGCAGCGCGCTCGGCTGCGGCTCGAATCCGTCGAAGATCAAGTCTCCGCGAAGGTCGGTCGTGTAGTTCAAACTTCCAAATCTGACCTGATGGCCAGGGGCGTAGCTTTCGATCTGCTCCAGATGGACAAGCGAATTGGCCTGCAGTGCAAAGCCGCCAAATACGAAGATCTGTCCGGGGAGAAAAGTCTCACCCTGGATCGCATTGTCGTTGATGATCGGAGGAGCCATCGGGCCTAAAAGTGACGACACAGAGGAACTCTCAATGAAAGCACCAATGTCGGTGTCAAAACCGGCGGATCTCGGGTAGGGGGTCCCGAACTGTGCGTCTAGGCGGATGGTAACAGGAGACGAGGGACACGATGTTTTTACCCAGGTTCGGGCCCTCTTGATGAAGGTAAAACCCTATGTCCTGCTTGATTAATATTGATGATATGGGTAGTACAAGAGTAGATCTACCACGAGATCAGAGAGGCTAAACCCTAGAAGTTAGCCTATGGTATGATTGTTGTTCGCCCTACGGACTAAAACCCTCCGGTTTATATAGACACCGGAGAGGGCTAGGGTTACACAGAGTCGGTTACAATGGTAGGAGATCTACATATCCGTATCGCCAAGCTTGCCTTCCACGCCAAGGAAAGTCCCTTCCGGACACGCGACAAAGTCTTCAATCTTGTATCTTCATAGTCCAGGAGTCCTGCCGAAGGTATAGTCCGGCTATCCGGACACCCCCTAATCCAGGACTCCCTCGGTGTGTACTTGCAAACCCGGTCTACTCCACAAAATTTGTCATGTTTATAGGAGGCATTTTCATCATAACTAGTGCAATCATCATTAGCATCATGGATATTCAAAGAATTCATACTAACAACATTGCAATCATGCTCATCATTCAAATATTTAGTGCCAAACATTTTAGAGATCTCTTCTTCTAGCACTTGAGCACAATTATCCTTTCCATCATACTCACGAAAGATATTAAAAATATAAAGCGTATGAGACAAACTCAATTCCATTTTTTGTAGTTTTCTTTTATAAACTAAACTAGTGATAAAAACAAGAAACTAAAAGACTCGATTGCAAGATCTAAAGATATACCTTCAAGCACTCACCTCCCCGGCAACGGCGCCAGAAAAGAGCTTGATGTCTACTACACAACCTTCTTCTTGTAGACGTTGTTGGGCCTCCAAGTGCAGAGGTTTGTAGGACAGTAGCAAATTTCCCTCAAGTGGATGACCTAAGGTTTATCAATCCGTAGGAGGCGTAGGATGAAGATGGTCTCTCTCAAGCAACCCTGCAACCAAATAATAAAGAGTCTCTTGTGTCCCCAACACACCCAATACAATGGTAAATTGTATAGGTGCACTAGTTCGGCGAAGAGATGGTGATACAAGTGGTATATGGATGGTAGATAAAGGTATTTGTAATCTGAAAATATAAAAACAGCAAGGTAACTAATGATAAAAGTGAGCGTAAACGGTATCGCAATGATAGGAAATAAGGCCTAGGGTTCATACTTTCGCTAGTGTAAGTTCCCTCAACAATAATAACATGATTAGATCATATAACTATCCCTCAACATGCAACAAAGAGTCACTCCAAAGTCACTAATAGCGGAGAACAAATGAAGAGATTATGGTAGGGTACAAAACCACCTCAAAGTTATTCTTTCCAATCAATCCGTTGGGCTATTCCTATAAGTGTCACAAACAGCCCTAGAGTTCATACTAGAATAACACCTTAAGACACACATCAACCAAAACCCTAATGTCACCTAGATACTCCAATGTCACCTCAAGTATCCGTGGGTATGATTATATGATATGCATCACACAATCTCAGATTCATCTATTCAACCAACACAAAGGACCTCAAAGAGTGCCCCAAAGTTCTACCGGAAAATCACGACGAAAACGTGTGCCAACCCCTATGCATAGGTTCATGGGCGGAACCCGCAAGTAGATCACCAAAACATACATCAAGTGAATCATGTGGTATCCCATTGTCACCACAGATACGCACGGCAAGACATACATCAAGTGTTCTCAAATCTTTAAAGACTCAATCCGATAAGATTACTTCAAGGGGAAAACTCGATTCATTACAAGAGAGTAGAGGGGGAGGAGAAACATAAGATCCAACTATAATAGCAAAGCTCGCGATACATCAAGATCGTGCCAAATCAAGAACACGAGAGAGAGAGAGAGAGAGATCAAACACATAGCTACTGGTACATACCCTCAGCCCCGAGGGAGAACTACTCCCTCCTCGTCATGGAGAGCGCCGGGATGATGAAGATGGCCACCGGTGAGGGTTCCCCCCCCCCTCCGGCAGGGTGCCGGAACAGGGTCCCGATTGACTTTTGGTGGCTACAGAGGCTTGCGGTGGCGGAACTCCAGATCTAATCTCCGTTCTGGAAGTTTTAGGATACGTGGGTATATATGGGTGAAAGGAGTACGTCAGTGGACCGAAGGGGTGCCACGAGGCAGGGGGCGCGCCCCAGGGGGGTGGGCGCACCCCCTACCCTCTTGAGCTCCTCCTTCATCTTCTGACGTAGGGTCCAAGTCTATCCGGTAGGTTTCCTTCCAAAAATAACTTCTCCAGTTGATTTTGTTCCGTTTCGACTCCGTTTGATATTCCTTTTCTTCGGAACACTGAAATAGGCATAAAACAGCAAATCTGGGCTGGGCCTCCCGGTTAATAGGTTAGTCCCAAAAATAATATAAAAGTGGAAAATAAAGACCAATATTGCCCAAAACAGTAGATAATATAGCATGGAGCGATCAAAAATTATATATACGTTGGAGACGTATCACTCGAGCTCCATCTTCTACGCCGCGTCCCAGTGAGAGGAGCTCGCTGCTCGAGCATGCACGAAGAACCATGGCGCCCTCCCGAGCACCTCCCGTGCGTGCCTCCACTCGTCCTTATCGGCCATCCGCGAGAAGTTTTGGCATGGCCATGACCGAGAACCCCGAGCATTTTGTTGCCTCTGTGCACCTTCGTTCCTGGAGTTTTGGACCGTCAAGACTTGCTGCCGAGACATGAACCCCCACAAGACATTTCAAGGATCGCCAAGTACCTCGACACAATGATACGTCTCCATCGTATCTACTTTTCCAAACACTTTTGCCCTTTTTTTGGACTCTAACTTGTATGATTTGAGTGAAACTAACCCGGACTGACGCTGTTTTCAGCAGAATTGCCATGATGTTGTTTTATGTGCAGAAAATAAAAGTTCTCGGAATGACCTGAAACTCCACGAAATATCTTACAATAAATAAAAAAAATCCTCGCCAAAGATAAAGACCAGGGGGCCCACACCCTTTCCACGAGGGTGGGGGGCGCCCCCTCCTAGGGCACGCCCCCTACATCGTGGGCCCCCTGGAGACCTCCCGACTCCAACTCCAACTCTATATATCTGCTTTCGGGGAGAAAAAATAAGAGGGAAGATTTCATCGCGTTTTACGATACGGAGCCGCCGCCAAGCCCTAAAACCTCTCGGGAGGGCTGATCTGGAGTCCGTTCGGGGCTCCAGAGAGGGGGATTCCTCGCCGTCGTCATCATCAACCATCCTCCATCACCAATTTCATGATGCTCACCGCCGTGCGTGAGTAATTCCATCGTAGGCTTGCTGGACGGTGATGGGTTGGATGAGATTTATCATGTAGTCGAGTTAGTTTTGTTATGGTTTGATTCCTAGTATCCACTATGTTCTGAGATTGATGCTGCTATGACTTTGCTATGCTTAATGCTTGTCACTAGGGCCCGAGTGCCATGATTTCAGATCTGAACCTATTATGTTTTCATTAATATATGAGAGTTCTTGATCCTATCTTGCAAGTCTATAGTCACCTATTATGTTTTATGATCCATTAACCCCGAAGTGACAATAATCGGGATACTTACCGGTGATGACCGTAGTTTGAGGAGTTCAGGTATTCATTATGTGCTAATGCTTTGTTCCGGTTCTCTATTAAAAGGAGGCCTTAATATCCCTTAGTTTCTATTAGGACCTCGCTGCCACGGGAGGGTAGGACAAAAGATGTCATGCAAGTTCTTTTCCATAAGCACGTATGACTATATTCGGAATACATGCCTACATTACATTGATGAATTGGAGCTAGTTCTGTGTCACCCTATGTTATGAATGTTACATGATGAACCACATCCGGCATAATTATCCATCACTGATCCGATGCCTACGAGCTTTCCATATATTGGTTTACGCTTATTTACTTTCCCGTTGCTATTGTTACAATCACTACAAAATACCAAAAACATTATTTTGCTTTTGTTACTCTTTTGTTACCGTTACCATCAGTATCATATTACTTTGCTACTAAACACTTTGTTGCAGATACTAAGTTTCCAGGTGTGGTTGAATTGACAACTCAGCTGCTAATACTTGAGAATATTCTTTGGCTCCCCTTGTGTCGAATCAATAAATTTGGGTTGAATACTCTACCCTCGAAAGCTGTTGCGATCCCCTATACTTGTGGGTCATCAAGACTAATTACTGGCGCTGTTGCCGAGGAGCATAGCTCTATTCTTTGAGTCACTTGGGATTTATATCTGATGGACACTATGAAGAATTTGAAAGACGCTAAGACAACAATTTATCCCTCAACTACGAGGGGAGGTAAGGAACTACCATCTAGCTCTACACTTGATTCACCTTCTGTTATGAGTAAGCTTGCAACACCTAAACCTGCTTCTGCTATTCGTTCTGATATGTCGCATGTTATTGACGATGCTACTTCTGCTATACATGATACTTATGATGAAACTACTTCTATGCTTGATACTACTGTGCCACTTGGTGATTTTCTCGAGGAACGACTTGCTAGGGCTAGAGAGATTGAAAATATTGAATCTGATTATGATGATGAAAGTGATGATGAAGAATCACTTGTTATTCCTGAGGGTTATTTATTTGATCAAGAAGCTTCTTTAGCTATTTTAGCTTGCAAAGATAGATATGAACTCAAAAGGTTATTAGCTAAATGGAATAAGAAATCTCTAAATGCTAGGATGAAACCTGACCCTGCTTTTGCTACTTCACATATCTGTGTTACTGACAAGGATTATGAATTCTCTGTTGATCCTGATATAATTACTTTAGTTGAATCTGATCCTTTTCATGGCTATGAATCTGAAACTGTTGTGGCACATCTTACTAAATTAAATGATATAGCCACCCTGTTCACTAATGATGAGAGATCTCGCTACTTTTATATCCTCAAAATATTTCCGTTCTCATTAAAGGGTGATGCTAAGATATGGTTTGATTCTCTTGATCCTGGTTGTGTGCGTAGTCCCCAGGATATGATTTACTACTTCTCTGCTAAATATTTCCCTGCTCATAAGAAACAAACTGCTTTAAAGGAAATATACAACTTTGTGCAAATTAAAGAAGAGAGTCTCCCACAAGCTTGGGGGAGGCTTCTCAAGTTACTTAATGCTTTGCCTGATCATCCTCTTAAGAAAAATGAAATACTTGATATCTTTTACAATGGACTAACCGATGCTTCCAGAGATTACCTGGATAGTTGTGCTGATTCTCTTTTCAGGGAAAGAACACCGGGTGAAGCTGAAATCTTATTGAATAATATGTTGACAAATGAAAATAATTGGGCACCTCCTGAGCCAGCTCCTGCTCCAATTAATGATCCTATTCCTAAACCAACTCCGAAGAAGAGAGGTGTTCTATTTCTCAGTCCCGAAGATATGCAAGAGGCAAAGAAATCTATGAAAGAAAAAGGTATTAAAGCTGAAGATGTTAAGAATTTACCTCCTATTGAAGAAATACATGGTCTTAATTTACCGCCTGCTGAAGAAACATATGATCTTGATCCTTTACTTATTGAAGAACCTTTAGACCTCGATAACCCGACACAGGTAGTAAAGGTAAATTCTCTCTATAGATATGATAAAGCTGAAATCCCTCCTACTAAAATTGCTAGTCAATGCTTGGATGAGTTTGATAATTTTATGTTTAAGCAAGAAGACTTTAATGCTTATTTTGGTAGACAACTAAAACAAGATGCTGATATGATTAAATACTTGGGTGATTATATGGCTAATATTACAGGTGAACTTAAACTTGTTAGCAAATATGCTTCTATGGTTACCACTCAAGTAGAACAAGTACTTAAAGCTCAAAAAGAATTGCTCAATGAGATGAATAGTAAGAAAAATGATTATGCTGTTAAAGTGGCTACTAGAACTGGTAGAATGACTCAGGAACCTTTGTATTCTGAAGGCCACCCTAAGAGAATTGAGCAAGATTCTCAGAGAAATAATATTGATGCACCTAGTTCTTCTAAAAGGAAGAAAAAGAAAAATGATAGAACTGTGCAAACTTCTAGTGAACCTATTGTTGAACCACCTGATAATCCAAATGATATCTCTATGTCTGATGCTGAAACACAATCTGGCAATGAACATGAACCTAATGAAAATGTTAATGATGATGTTCATAATAATGCTCAACCTAGTAATGATAATGATGTAGAAATTGAACCTGCTGTTGATCTTGATAACCCATAATCAAAGAATCAACGTTATGATAAGAAAGATTTTGTTGCAAGGAAACATGGTAAAAAAAGAGAACCTTGGGTTCAGAAACCCATGCCTTTTCCTCCCAAACCATCCAAGAAAAATGATGATGAGGATTTTGAGCGCTTTGCTGAAATGATTAGACCTATCTTTTTGCGTATGCGATTAACTGATATGCTCAAAATGAATCCTTATGCTAAGTACATGAAAGATATTGTTACAAATAAAAGAAAGATACCAGAAGCTGAAATTTCCACCATTCTTGCTAATTATACTTTTAAGGGTGGAATACCAAAGAAACTTGGAGATCCAGGAGTACCCACTATACCATGCTCCATTAAAAGAAACTATGTTAAAACTGCTTTATGTGATCTTGGAGCCGGTGTTAGTGTTATGCCTCTCTCTTTATATCATAGACTTGACTTGAATAAGTTGACACCCACTGAAATATCTTTGCAAATGGCTGATAAATCAACTGCTATACCTGTCGGTATTTGTGAGGATGTGCCTGTTGTAGTTGCAAATGTTACTATTTTAACGGACTTTGTTATTCTTGATATTCCCGAGGATGATAGTATGTCTATTATTCTTGGAAGACCTTTTCTTAATACTGCAGGGGCTGTTATTGATTGCAACAAAGGCAATGTCACTTTTCATGTTAATGGTAATGAGCATACGGTACACTTCCCGAGGAAACAACCTCAAGTTCATAGTATCAACTCTATTGGAAAAATTCCATCGATTATATTTGGAGGTTTTGAATTTCCTCTTCCTACTGTCAAGAAGAAATATGATATTGTTATTATTGGGGATGTGCATATCCCCGTTGAGGTAACCTGGTGTTATTCGAAATTTCTCCGGTTTCATGTTAATCGGAATGAGTTTGTTAACAAGACTTGATCAACCTTGTTAGTGGATTCCTTTTGATGAGCATGAGATGGATGAAACTAGAAGCACAACCTTCTGTACCCTCTCTATACTTTCTGTTATTTAGTTAAAATAAAGTAAAAATAAATAATTTTCTGTCTGTTATCTGATTATCCGTGCAATATAAAAATACCTCGAAAATAAAAGTTCTCCAAATGCCTGAAAATTAAATATGATTTTTTCTAGAATATTTGAGGATTTATGGAACAAAGAACACACCAGGGGGCCAACCACCTTGCCACGAGGGTGGAGGGCGTGCCCACCCCCCTAGGGCGCGCCCCCTGCCTCGTGGGCCCACGGTGGCCCTCCTCCACTTATTACTACACCCATCCTCTTCTTCTTCCTCCCACAAACACGAAAAACCAACTCAGGCACGAGTTCCAACCCTCTTTGCTGTAATTTTCGATCTCCTTGCTCAAAACACCTCTCACAAAACTGCTTGGGGAGATTGTTCCTTGGTATGTGACTCCTCCATTGGTCCAATTAGTTTTTGTTCTAATGCTTTATTCATTGCAAAATTTTGCTGCTTGGGTGACCCTGTTCTTGAGCTTGCATGTCAAATTTATATGGTCAAAAGTAGTTTTGATGCATGATATAGGCCCTAGGCACTTGTAGGAGTAGTTGCTATCAATATTATTGAGTTTGGTTTACTTTTATTTTGAAGTTACTAAAAAATTTCAGAATTTTTCAGAGGAAGAAATATGCTTAGGAAAATGTTCCAAGGTGGTTCTTCAAAGAAGCAAGGACCCAGGCTTGCAATGCGTGATGCTGACGAAGAGCCACCAAGAGACGCTCCAGTGCGTCCTTGTGAGTGGCCTTCTAAAAATTTTATGGATCGAGCGGGAATTAAAAAAGAATTTAATGCATATTTGCGTAATGCCGGTCTTGAGGACTTTGAGGCAGACAAATGCCCCCAGTATCATGATCTCACAAGCTCTTTTGTGAGGAGGTTTGAGTATTCATCTTCGCGTAATTCTCCTTCAGTCATGTTTGATCTTTATGACAAATCTTATACCATGGACTTAGAGGATTTCACTTTTGCTTGCAAACTTCCACAATGGGGTAGTGTTAGGGATCCCCCTAAATCTAAATTTAGAAACTTTCTTGCTAGTATAACTGTAGGGGAATCTAGAGATATAACGCAAGCTACCATAGGGAGCATTCACTTTCCTGCTATACATTATTTTGCTCTCTTCATAGGTAGGTGCATAAAGGCTAAGGATGAAGCATGTCACATGTGTGTCCCTGACCTTAGCATTCTCAGGAGTGCTGTGTCAGGAGACCAATCTTATCATATGGGAGCCATTGTAGCTCGTAGGTTGCATCATAATAGATATAATGGAGATTTCTTTGGAGGAATTTATGAAATCCGCTTAGCTAAATTTCTTGAGATAGACGTTCGTGAAGGAGACATGGAGTTGCCTCCTGCTTATTTAGATTTTGATTCTATGGTTTCTCACCATTTTGTCGAGAGGAACGAATCGCCTCTCCAGTACCGACTAATCTTTGACAGACGTCGTGTTGTCCGTATTACTCTCCCTGCTCTTGCTTTCTTTGATTATCAGGCAAGAGGAGGATATACTATTACCAAAGAGGCAGATGAGTACGATAGGAGAGCGGAGGCCGCTCGTCGCCACACTGCAGCTTAGGAGGGGATAGCCGCTGCATCACAGTACGATCCCAACAACTATTATTATGGATATCAGCCATGCCAGCCGTGGCCATAAACCAACTTAGGCCAAAAGCCTAAGCTTGGGGGAGTACGTATTTCTCACCGACATTACATTTATGTTCACACACACTCATTGCTAGATGTCGGTGCTCATACTTTTTCATTGTATCATCCATGCTAGTTTATTTCCTTTTATGCTTTCTTCTTGTGTGTTTAATAAACCTTAAGAAAAAACCAAAAAAATTAGTTGTAGCTTTTAATTAATTTACTTTCCATGCTTGTAGCAGTAATTAAAAAGAAAACCCAAAAATATTTCATGTTCTTCTTTTGCTTGTTGGGAGCTTTCCCGTGTAAATAGTTTTATTTCTTTTCTTTCTTTGGGGGTCGATAGGAGAAGACCATGATTAAATTGTTGAAGTGGCTCTTATATGCTTTATTGTTGATTTAATCAAGAGCCCATATTGCTTTGTCTTCTCCTGTTTATTGAATGCTCGCAGATTCCAGCTTAGTCCAATGCACGCGCACTCTTATTATTATTCAGATCGTTTGGTCGTGCAAGTGAAAGGCAATTATGATGATATATGATGGACTAACTCAGATGAGAAAAGCTGGTACGAACTCAACCTCTTTTGTTTTTGTAAATATGATGAGTTCATTGTTCTTGATTCAGCTTGTTATGAATAAACATGTTTGCAATGACAATTAGAGATCATAGTTACTTGTGGCATGCTTGATTAGCTATGAGTTATAATGGTTTACCTTGCGTGCCAACATGCTATTGAGATGGTTATGATGTGGTATGATGGGGTGGTATCCTCCTTTGAATGATTTAAGTGACTTGACTTGGCACATGTTCACGCATGTAGTTGAAACAAATCAACATAGCCTTCACGATATTTATGTTCATGGTGGATTATAGCCTACTCATGCTTGCATCCAATGTTTATTAATTTTAATGCATGTACATGGCTGTTGTCGCTCTCTAGTTGGTCGCTTCCCAGTCTTTTGCTAGCCTTCACCTGTACTAAGCGGGAATACTGCTTGTGCATCCAATCCCTTAAACCCCAAAGTTATTCCAGATGAGTCCACTATACCTTCCTATATGTGGTATCTACCTACCGTTTCAAGTAAATTTGTATGTGCCAAACTCTAAACCTTCAAATAATCATCATGTTTTGTATGCTCGAATAGCTCATGTATCAACTAGGGCTGCATGTATCTTCCATGCTAGGCGGGTTATTCTCAAGAGGAGTGGACTCCGCTCCTCACTCACGAGAAAATGGCTGGTCACCAGGATGCCCAGTCCCATGCTTTATGCAAACTAAATCAAAAATAATTGCAAAACAAAACTCCCCCTGGGACCTGATGTATGTTGGACACACTCGTTGTTTCGAGCAAGCCATGGATTGATGTTTGTTGGTGGAGGGGGAGTATAAACTTTACCATTCTGTTTGGGAACCGCCTATAATGTGTGTAGCATGGAAGATATCGCCATCTCTTGGTTGTTATGTTGACAACGAAAGTATACCGCTCAAAATATTATTCACCTCTATTTCAAAACCGAGCTCTAGCACCTCTACAAATCCTTGCTTCCCTCTGCGAAGGGCGTATCTATTTACTTTTATGTTGAGTCATCACCCTCTTATTAAAAGCACTAGCTGGAGAGCGCGGCTGTCATTTGCATTCATCATTGTTAATTTATATTGGGTGTGACTATGATTGGATCTCTTTTACCATGAATTACAATGTCTAGTCAGTCCTTGATCTTTAAAGGTGCTCTGCATTTAGGTTTTGCGGTCTCAGAAAGGGCTAGCGAGATACCATCTTGTTATATCATATTATGATTGTTTTGAGAAAGTGTTGTCATCTGAGATTTATTATTATGGCTTGCTAGTTGATTATGCTATTGATATGGGTAATCATGAGACCTGAGAATTATTGCAAATATGGTTAGTTATAATCTTTGCTGAAAACTTGAATGCTAGCTTGACATATTTACAACAACAAGAGCAAACAAAGTTTGTAAAAGTTTTTCTTTATTTCTTTCAGTTTTTCAACTGAACTACTTGAGGACAAGCAAGGGTTTAAGCTTGGGGGAGTTGATACGTCTCCGTCGTATCTACTTTTCCAAACACTTTTGCCCTTGTTTTGGACTCTAACTTGTATGATTTGAATGAAACTAACCTGGACTGACGTTCTTTTCAGCAGAATTGCCATGATGTTGTTTTATGTGCAGAAAACAAAAGTTCTCGGAATGACTTGAAACTCCACGGAATATCTTACAATAAATAATAAAAAATCCTCGCCAAAGATGAAGACCAGGGGGCCACACCCTTTCCATGAGGGTGCCCCCCCCTGCTAGGGCGCGCCCCCCTACCTTGTGGGCCCCCTGGAGACCTCCCGACTCCAATTCCAACTCTATATATCTGCTTTCGGGGAGAAAAAAATAAGAGTGAAGATTTCATCATGTTTTACGATGCGGAGCCACCACCAAGCCCTAAAACCTCTCGGGAGGGCTGATCTGGAGTCCGTTCAGGGCTCCGGAGAGGGGGATTCGTCGCCGTCGTCATCATCAACCATCCTCCATCACCAATTTCATGATGCTCACCGCCGTGCGTGAGTAATTCCATCGTAGGCTTGCTGGACGGTGATGGGTTGGATGAGATTTATCATGTAATCAAGCTAGTTTTGTTAGGATTTGATTCCTAGTATCCACTATGTTCTGAGATTGATGTTGCTATGACTTTGCTATGCTTAATGCTTGTCACTAGGGCTCAAGTGCCATGATTTTAGATCTGAACCTATTATGTTTTCATTAATATATGAGAGTTCTTGATCCTATCTTGCAAGTCTATAGTCACCTACTATGTGTTATGATCCGTTAACCCCGAAGTGACAATAATTGGGATACTTACCGGTGATGACCGTAGTTTGAGGAGTTCATGTATTCACTATGTGCTAATGCTTTGTTCCAGTTCTCTATTAAAAGGAGGCCTTAATATCCCTTATTTTCCATTAGGACCCCGCTGCCACGGGAGGGTAGGACAAAAGATGTCATGCAAGTTCTTTTCCATAAGCACGTATGACTATATTCGGAATACATGCCTACATTACATTGATGAATTGGAGCTAGTTCTGTGTCACCCTATGTTATGATTGTTACATGATGAACCGCATCCGGCATAATTATCCATCACTGATCCGATGCCTACGAGCTTTCCATATATTGGTTTACGCTTATTTACTTTCCCGTTGCTATTGTTACAATCACTACAAAATACCAAAAACATTACTTTGCTTTCTTTACTCTTTTGTTACCGTTACCATCACTATCATATTACTTTGCTACTAAACACTTTCCTGCAGATACTATGTTTCCAGGTGTGGTTGAATTGACAACTCTGCTGCTAATACTTGAGAATATTCTTTGGCTCCCCTTGTGGTGAATCAATAAATTTGGGTTGAATAATCTACCCTCGAAAGCTGTTGCGATCCCCTATACTTGTGGGTCATCACCCAACGGTCCCGAATATACGGACGTGTACGACTACCGTTGCCCGAAGCACCGTGGGTCACAAGCACCGCGAACGACTACCGCCGCCGAAGTCCGTGAGTACAACTACTTCTACTACGCGTCGTGTACGACTACCGTCGCTTGGGTTTGACAAAACACCGAGTACCACTACGTTTGCCATGTACAACTACACCAAGTCTGTACCGACAAGTGCCTTGAGAACGTCTACACCTCTTCCGTCGTCGAGGACCGAAAGTACCACTATGTCCCAGCAAACCCGTCTGCCTCGAAACTCTCGCTTCGAAGGTATAACCGCCGAGAACGACCGTCCGAGAACAAATGCATGTTGTTTGAGATGCACCCCTGTTCGCCTCGAGTCCGAATTGTCGGTGCATGTTGCCCCTCTTTTGCCTTGTCACCAACATGTGGGAACCCGGTATCCGGGAGCACCCCACCATCCTTGCATGACACGCTCCCATCACTTTTCCTTTCGCACCGGTATCTCCCTGAGCTACCGGAACCGGAATGTTGTCGTGGCACCGTTTCGTTATCGTTGCCGTGGCACCCCTTTCGTTTCCGCCACGATGACAAATGCTTCGTAATGCTCTTGTCAACTTTTAATAAAAATTGCATAAACTTGCACATGTCATCCGCATCATGATAATAACATCAAGAGTGTTTAAATTGTTGTTTGCTTTAATTTGCTAAATGCATATGGGATTTTCCCGGAATTGTTGTTGTTGTTGTTTCCGGCCTCATTTAAAATGCCTAACTATGTTTTCTACTCATGTTTCACCTCTTGCCATGTTTAACATCATTTAATATTGTTGGGTACCTAAACGAGAGTGAACTAAATAATTGATGTGGTATTCCGTCAATATGCAACTCGTTGCATATTGAGCTTCACTTAACTTGTAGTATTTGTTTGTGCACTTTGCCATGCCATGCCTCATTAAACCGGACATGCATCATACTTGTTTGCACATCGTGCCATGCTTATGTGATGATTGTTTACTATGTTGCTTGCTTCTTTCCGAGTTGCCTCACTCGTTAGCTTCGGTTTCATTCTGGCGTTGTGAGGATCCGTTCGGCTACGTTCGTTTGTCTTCTTCATGGACTCATTCTTCTTCCTTGTGGGATCTCAGGCAAGATGACTATACCCTCGAAATCACTTCTATCTTTGCTTGCTAGTTGTTCGCTCTATTGCTATGCCGCGATACCTACCACTTGCTATATCATGCCTCCCATATTGCCTTGTCAAGCCTCTAACCCACCTTTCCTAGCAAACCGTTGTTTGGCTATGTTACCGCTTTGCTCAGCCCCTCATATAGCGTTGCTAGTTGCAGGTGAAGATGGAGTTTGTTCCTTATTGGATCATAGATGTTGTTGGGATATCATTATTATATCTTGTTTACTTAATGCACATATATACTTGGTAAAGGGTTGAAGGCTCGGCCTTATGCCTGGTGTTTTGTTCCACTCTTGCCGCCCTAGTTTCCGTCATACCGGTGTTATGTTCCTTGATTTTGCGTTTCTTACGCGGTTGGGTGTTATGGGAACCCCTCGACAGTTCGCCTTGAATAAAACTCCTCCAGCAAGGCCCAACCTTGGTTTTACCATTTGCCACCTAAGCCTTTTTCCCTTGGGTTCTGCAGACTCAAGGGTCATCTTTATTTTAAACCCACGGGCCAGTGCTCCTCTGAGTGTTGGTCCAAAATAGAGCCACTTGCAGTGCCACCTCGGGGAAACTTGAGGGTTGGTTTTAGTTGTACGTAGTGTTCATCCGGTGTGCCCTGAGAACGAGATATGTGCAGCTCCTATCGGGATTTGTCGGCACATTCGGGCGGCTTTGCTGGTCTTGTTTTACCATTGTCGAAATGTCTTGTAACCGGGATTCCGAGTCTCATCGGGTCGTCCTGGGAGAAGGAATATCCTTCGTTGACCGTGAGAGCTTGTGATGGTCTAAGTTGGGACACCCCTGCAGGGTTTTGAACTTTCGAAAGCCATGCCCACGGTTATGGGCAGATGGGAATTTGTTAATATCCAGTTGTAGAGAACTTGACACTTAACTTAATTAAAATGCATCAACTGCGTGTATAGCCGTGATGGTCTCTTTCTGGCGGAGTCCGGGAAGTGAACACGGTTTTGGTGTTATGTTTGAACGTAAGTAGTTTCAGGATCACTTCTTGATCACTTCTAGTTTCACGACTGTTGCTTTGCTGCTCTTCTCGCTCTCATTTGCGTTTGTTAGCCACCATATATGCTAGTGCTTGTTGCAGCTCCACCTCACTACCTTTTCCTACCCATAAGCTTAAATAGTCTTGATCGCGAGGGTGTGAGATTGTTGAGTCCTCGTGGCTCACAGATACTTCCAAACAGTTGCAGGTGCCGATGATACCAGTGTAGGTGACGCAACCCAACTCGAGTGAGAGCTCGATGAAGATCTTGTTCGTTGTGTTGTTTCGTTGCCGTTTGATCAGTAGAGGAGCCCAGTTGGGACGATCGGGGATCTATGCAATTGGGGTTGTCTTTCTTTATTTGGTTCCGTAGTCGGACCTTGATTGTATTTTGGTTGATGTATGCTATATTTATGTATTGTGTGAAGTGGCGATTGTAAGCCAGCTCATTATCCCTTTCATATTCAGTACATGGGATGTGTAAAGATTACCCCTCTTGCGACATGCCTACTATGCGGTTATGCCTCTAAGTCATGCTCCGACACGTGGGAGATATAGCCGCATCGTGGGTGTTACAAGTTGGTAATCAGAGCCTTCCCCGACTTAGGAGCCCCCTGCTTGATCGAACCACTGGCGTTGTTGTGTCTAGAAAAAAGTTTTGAGTCTTATAGGATTATATATATATATATATATATCATAGAGTAGGATTCTTTTTACTCCTCAGTCCCTTCGTCGCTCTGGTGAGGCCTCCTGACGTAGAATTTTGACTCTTCTCTCCTCAAATTTCATGAAATATTCTTTTAGGATCACGCGGGTATCTTGGAATCGTTCCGATAGTCTTGTGACGAGAACATTGTTCTTGGTGCCTCCTGACATTTAGGGGTTGTGGCAGTGTCCCAGGGAGTTGAGCTCCGAGGTGTTGTCATCACAATTTTATCGTTGCAGTTCTGGAATACCTGAGTTTCGCCAACATTGAAAATCTCTTTTATGCTATTGTTGGTGAGATAACCTCGACGCCACCCAGTACTGGGGCGGGAGTTCGGGAGTATTGCCATAACTCGTATAACGGATGCTTTTCGAAGGTTGAGGTAAATGGTTTCCGAAGGTTTCTTGGTTATGTGTTGAGGGATGGATACAGCTGGATGTAGGATTTGTTAGTTTGGGTGAGATATTATGCTTCCCCTGTATCCCCAACACCTGATTGCATAACCAGAAAGTTTCGGAAGTTTATAAGTGGGAATTCAAATATCACGTAAGAATTCTTTCCAACAGACACATGATACAATATGGGATCTATCATATGTTTGTTTCCGGCTTATTCTTCAAGCCAAATCCTTTGTTTTGTTTTGGTTTTTGGTATTCGAGTTGCTTCGAAGTCAAATGTGTTTCCATACCTTTTTCCAAGCGGTATTCTCATACTTCTATGTGAATACCAATCCTTCAAGATAGTCGAGTTTTTCATGTCAATTCTTTCCAACCAGTGTGTTTCTCTTCAAGTGGATCCTATCATTTCAACATCCGCAAGATCAACTCAGTTTTCGTCAACGGTGTTTGCTTCATCCGTCCCAAGTTGCCTTTGTTTTTCCCGCCCCCCCAACCCTTTTTATTCAAGGACTCGGATTTCTTAATCAAGTATCCATCTTGTTGATGTGAAGTCTCTCCATTTTTTTCTTCCAATGTTCTTATCCGGTGATTCTCAGGAAGATCCTAATGGAGCTTCAAGTTCATCATTCTCCGTTCTCTTTCTTCTCCGGTGGATTCAAGTCAAGCTTTGTTGATCATATCCTTTCCTCGTTTCAAATGTCTTCTCTTGCCGGTGCACCTCTTAATCTTTCACTTCTCGCTGTTCATTTGGTCTGGAGTGTTGAAGATATCTCAGAAGATTCGTGTTTCCTTTGCTAATTCGTTTAAGCTATCTCGAGGTTGTTGTCTCATTCAAGCAACTTAATTCAACCAGCACAATCTCAATTTCAAGTAATCATTCAACGGTGTTTCTTTTGAGTGGGCCCTAACCCACAAGTATTTTCCCAGGATCTTACCTGACCCTTCTAATCTTTTTCAGAGTTATTCTCAAATTCATTTCAAAGTTTGACACAAGAATGAATTATCATCAGTCATATGTATTTCTCCAAGATCTGCCTAATTCTTTTCATCGTTGGCTCAACCTTTCTATTCTTCATTCCGGAGTGCCTCTATAATTCATGGTTGTGTTTCTCATCGTCATTCTCGGATTTTGAAGACCGAAGAAGAGTTTTTCCTCCAAATCTTATCCGTTCTCTCAGAGATGCGTAGTTCAAGCTTGATACCATCCTCTCATAATTGTTTTTGATTGTGAGAATTCTTTTCACCCATCCGGAGCAATTCAGGAGTCTTTTCAGTGTGATCATCCGGAGCCCATCATCTCAGATTTATTCATTCCATCAGCTCTCATTCTCCAAATCATACCGGTGCATCAAACAAATATTCTCTAATCAAGCATCTTCGTTCATGTGCTAATTCTTCCCGATGTTCGCTATGTTTTCCTTGATCGTTTTTTAATTCTTACAGTGGTTCGTTCAAGAGTTCTCGTCATTCGTTATCATATCAATTCATTCGTTCTTTCCAATCCTACCGGTGGTTCGTTGAAGACCTTCTCAAGTTTGTGCTATATCTATCTTAACCCTTTCTATGAGAATAAGTAGTATGCCAAATCCGTTGCTTGTCATCAATTTAAATTGGTGAAGGACACGCATAATGTAATTCTTATTCTTGTTTCATCAAAGCGATTAAATTCCTTATTCCAGAGGTTCATCAAATTCTCGGTTTCAATTGTTTCATCTTTCTTTTCCGGAGTTCCAAGGTTTTCCGCTTTATCTCGTCACGAAGCTCCATCTAAATCATTACAAGGCTTCACCTTGTGTTTTCAACTTTCCTTTCTTTTTATCATCATTTTGTTACCGGAGTTCTTCATGGAGGCTCTACATGGTGGTTCATCAATGATTCCTTTCATTCTTCAATTGTTCGTCAAGATTTCTCTCGAAGCTATGATCCGCCAAGCTATACTTCAAGTGTTCTTCATCTTGCATTTCGAAGTGCAATTCTTTCATATCTCATCTTTTGAGGTGCTGTTATGTCATTCTTGATAATTTCCCTTCGTGTTTCATGATTCACAAGTTATCAAGAATGAGGTATTTTAAATCCATTAATCTCTTCGTTGGAGTTGTCTTGTGTCATATTTCACCTAAAGCCTTCCCTAAGGAATGTTGCTATTGTGGTGCTTATCAATTATTCAAGTTATCTCTCTATCTTCTTGGTGGAATAAGTTTTCATCTCTTCTTTATTCCCGATCAATCATTGTTTTTTGTTAGTGGCAGAATTTCACCTCAGTTTTGAGATGTTCTCCATAAGCCCACTACAAGCTTACTATTTTCGTTGTTGGTTTTCCAACAACTCTGTTATAACCCTCTTGGAAGGGTGCCTTCCAAGATCATTTGTGGCAGAAGTTGTCATTTTCTTCTCAATTCTTTCCTTTCCAACGATCCAACTTCTATTCTTTCATTCCGGGGGCATTGTGATGTTGCTTTTTTCACTCATCATGTCGGATTGTGAAGATCATGTTCTTTCCTTTGCTTATACATTCAACCGGAGTGTTATGTCATCCCTTCAATTTCTTTTCATCTTATCAAGTTTTCTTCTCTTTTCTACCGGAGTGCTCTCCAAATTATATCATTATTATGCCTTCTCTGTCTTATTTTAACCGGAGTGTTGTGTCATCTGCTCAAGTTCTTTTCGTCTTATAAAGTCTTTCATCTTGCTTCAATCGGAGTGCTTGCATCTACTTCTTGTCCATTGTAACCTTTTCTTATGCCTTTCAACCCACAAGGTTCCCGTAATGTTCCTCCTTTCTAATGGAGTGTTCTCAATCTCGTTCATCTTCGTTGTATTCTTTCTTTCAATTTGTTCAACCTCTCAAGGTTCTTTGGTTTCTCTCGTTTCTCAAAGAAGCAACTTAGTTTTACCTCTTCTCTTCCCCTCCCACTTCTCTCCGGTGCCATTCTAGATCTCGGGACAAGATCCTCTCGTAGTGGTGGAGTGTTGTGACGCCCCGAGACCGACGCTCCAGTCGGCTTTCATGTTTTTCGTTGTTGTCATGTGTTTCGATTGCTTTGTTTCATTCATCATGGCATCTCTTGCATTGCATCATGTCATCATGCACCCCCTTTTTAAAACTCAACTAAATAAATTGCATGGATCTTCGATCCATTTAAATCAAGGGAAATGCACATGGTGATTTCTCTTTACAACATATAAAAGTCTCCCAATATTATTAGGGAGCTATAATAAATATTCTAACACACTTGCAAAATAATTCATGTTTTTATACTTCAAGTTTGGTCCCCAAACTTTGCCCATAATTTCTTTCACCGCTTTCTCGTTCTCCACACAATTCCGAACATTTTTGGACTCTCCAAAAATGTTTTCCTAATTCAAACTTATTTGGTTCACATTCAAATGCGTTCGAATGCAATCCTTCCAAACGGTGCCAAATGTATTTTTCTTGGATCAAGCTCCTTTTATGAGTCTAAGAAAATTGGCGCCCTGCTCCAATTCTTCTCCTATCTCTCTCTACATTTCTTATTTCTTGGTTTATTTGTTAAATCAGGAAATAAAGAAGTAAATAAGAAGGGGGAGAGAGATCCCAGCCTTGCCACTTGGGCCTCCTGCGGCCCATTTGGCCCAAGGCTTCCCGCAGCCCAACCTGCACTAACCCTAGGCGCCCGAGCCACCTCTCTCGATCCCCTCTCCCTCCGCCACCAGGAGAACCTACGCTCGACCCCTCCTCTCGCCCGTACCCCTTTCTCCCTCTCGATCTCTCCCTCACCCACTACCTCTCCTCTCCCTTTCTCTGGCACCCGCGCCCGCATCCATCTCCGCCGCCACAGCTCCCAGTTCCTACATCGCCGGCTCCCCGCGCTAGTTCCTCCCGCGGCGCCTCTCCTCCCGCTTATCCTTGCCGCCACCTCCCTCTGCTGCCCTTGCGCGCGCCCCTGCTGGCTCCTCCCCATGCATCCCTCACCGTCCTCACGCCGGTGAGAAGCACCAGCAGGTCGTGCTCGCCACCACCGCGTCCAGGAGGTGCTCGCCCGCCTCTGCTCCGTACCGGCCTCCTCTGCTTCGCGCCTCCCGAGCAGGGTCCAGGAGCCCGAGCTCCATCTTCTACGCCGCGTCCCAGCGAGAGGAGCTCGCTGCTTGAGCGTGCATGAAGAACCATGGCGCCCTCCCGAGCACCTCCCGTGCGTGCCTCCACTCGTCCTTGTCGGCCATCCGCGAGAAGTTTTGGCATGGCCATGACCGAGAACCCCGAGCATTTTGTTGCCTCTGTGCACCTTCGTTCCTGGAGTTTTGGACCGTCAAGACTTGCTGCCAAGACATGAACCCCCACAAGACGTTTCAAGGATCGCCAAGTACCTAGACCCAACGGTCCCGAATATATACGGACGTGTACGACTACCATTGCCCGAAGCACCATGGGTCACAAGCACCGCGAATGACTACCACCGCCGAAGTCCGCGAGTACAACTACTTCCACAACGCGTCGTGTACGACTACCGTCGCTTGGGTTTGACAAGACGCCGAGTACCACTACGTTTGCCATGTACAACTACACCAAGTACGGACTGACAAGTGCCTTGAGAATGTCTGCACCTCTTCCGTCGCCGAGGACCGAAAGTACCACTACGTCCCATCGAACTCGTCCGCCTCGAAACGCTCGCTTTGAAGGTATAACCGCCAAGAACGACCGTCGGAGAACGAATGCATGTTGTTTGAGATGCACCCCTGTTCGCCTCGAGTCCGAATTGTCGGTGCACGTTGCCCCTCTTTTGCCTTGTCACCGACATGTGGGAACCCGGTATCCGGGAGCACCCCACCATCCTTGCATGACACGCTCCCATCACTTTTCCTTTTGCACCGGTATCTCCCTGAGCTACCGGAACCGGAATGTTGTCGTGGCACCATTTCGTTATCGTTGCCGTGGCACCCCTTTCGTTTCCGCCACGATGACAAATGCTTCATAATGCTCTTGTCAACTTTTAATAAAAATTGCATAAACTTGCACATGTCATCCGCGTCATGATAATAACATCAAGAGTGTTTAAATTGTTGTTTGCTTTAATTTACTAAATGCATCTGGGGTTTTACCGGAATTGTTGTTGTTGTTGTTTCCGGCCTCATTTAAAATGCCTAACTATGTTTTCTACTCATGTTTCACCTCTTGCCATGTTTAACATCATTTAATATTGTTGGGTACCTAAATGAGAGTGAACTAAATAATTGACGTGGTGTTCCGTCAATATACAACTCATTGCATATTGAGCTTCACTTAACTTGTAGTATTTGTTTGTGCACTTTGCCATGCCATGCCTCATTAAACCGAACATGCATCATACTTGTTTGCGCATATTGCTTGCTTCTTTCTAGGTTGCCTCTCTCGTTAGCTTCGGTTTCATTCCAGAGTTGTGAGGATCCGTTCGGCTACGTTCGTTTGTCTTCTTCATGGACTCATTCTTCTTCCTTGCGGGATCTCAGGCAAGATGACCATACCCTCGAAATCACTTCTATCTTTGCTTGCTAGTTGTTCGCTCTATTGCTATGCCGCGATACCTACCACTTGCTATATCATGCCTCCCATATTGCCTTGTCAAGCCTCTAACCCACCTTTCCTAGCAACCCGTTGTTTGGCTATGTTACCGCTTTGCTCAGCCCCTCTTATAGCGTTGCTAGTTGCAGGTGAAGATGGAGTTTGTTCCTTGTTGGAACATGGATGTTGTTGGGATATCATTAGTATATCTTGTTTACTTAATGCACCTATATACTTGGTAAAGGGTGGAAGGCTCGGCCTTATGCCTGGTGTTTTGTTCCACTCTTGCCGCCCTAGTTTCCGTCATACCGGTGTTATGTTCCTTGATTTTGCGTTTCTTACACGGTTGGGTGTTATGGGAACCCCTCAATAGTTCGCCTTGAATAAAACTCCTCCAGCAAGGCCCAACCTTGGTTTTACCATTTGCCACCTAAGCCTTTTTCCCTTGGGTTCTACAGACTCAAGGGTCATCTTTATTTTAAACCCCCGGGCCAGTGCTCCTCTGAGTGTTGGTCCAAAACAGAGCCACTTGCAGCGCCACCTCGGGGAAACTTGAGGGTTGGTTTTAGTTGTACGTAGTGTTCATCCGGTGTGCCCTGAGAACGAGATATGTGCAGCTCCTATCGGGATTTGTCGGCACATTCAGGCGGCTTTGCTGGTCTTGTTTTACCATTGTCGAAATGTCTTGTAACCGGGATTCCGAGTCTGATCGGGTCGTCCTGGGAGAAGGAATATCCTTTGTTGACCGTGAGAGCTTGTGATGGGCTAAGTTGGGACACCCCTGCAGGGTTTAGAACTTTCGAAAGTCGTGCCCGCGGTTATGGGCAGATGGGAATTTGTTAATATCCAGTTGTAGAGAACTTGACACTTAACTTAATTAAAATGCATCAACCGCGTGTGTAGCCATGATGGTCTCTTTCCGGCAGAGTCCGAGAAGTGAACACGGTTTTGGTGTTATGTTTGAACGTAAGTAGTTTCAGGATCACTTCTAGTTTCACGACCGTTGCTTTGCTTCTCTTCTCGCTCTCATTTGCGTATGTTAGCCACCATATATGCTAGTGCTTGCTGCAGCTCCACCTCACTAACTTTTCCTACCCATAAGCTTAAATAGTCTTGATCGCGAGGGTGTGAGATTGCTGAGTCCTCGTGACTCACAGATACTTCCAAACAGTTGTAGGTGCCGATGATACCAGTGCAGGTGACGCAACCCAGCTCGAGTGAGATCTCGATCAAGATCTTGTTCGTTGTGTTGTTTCGTTGCCGTTTGATCAGTAGAGGAGCCCAGTTGGGACGATCAGGGATCTATGCAATTGGGGTTGTCTTTCTTTATTTGGTTTCGTAGTCGGACCTTGATTGTATTCTGGTTGATGTATGTTATATTTATGTATTGTGTGAAGTGGCGATTGTAAGCCAACTCTTTATCCCTTTCATATTCAGTACATGGGATGTGTAAAGATTACCCCTCTTGCGACATCCCTACTATGCGGTTATACCTCTAAGTCGTGCTCCGACACGTGGGAGATATAGCCGCATCATGGGTGTTACATTGACATGGGCTAGACGACGATGCCAAAGCCATCCCACGTCAACTTTAGCCATTAGGCATGTCGCGGTCTTAGTGAGTCGCTCCGAAAAGTTAATCACATAGAGACCATTTTCGACATGCCCAACAAAGGCTACTTTAAGAGTCTTGCTCCACAAGAGGGCCACGGTATCAACATCAAAGAAGGTGGCAAAACCCATGAGTGCTAGTTGACGAACGGAAAGTAAATTGTATGTAAGGGACTCAACAAGCATGACCTTCTCGATCGTAAGATCATGAGAAATGACAACCTTGCCGAGTCCTAATACCTTAGAGGACGAGGCGTCACCCCACTCGACGTTGGTGGGCATGGATGGAATCTTTTGCACATCCACCACCAAGTCCTTGCTTCCGGTCATATGGTTAGTAGCTCCACTATCGAGCAACCATGATCCCCCACCAGAAGCAAACACCTACAAGAGATCAATGCTTTGTTTTAGGTACCCATTTTGTAATGGGTCCTTTGATGTTAGTAACAAGGGTCTTAGGAACCCAAATAGACCATTCAATGTACTCATAAGGAGAACCAACAAATTTGGCATAAACATGCCCATCACTAGCACGGCACAACACATAAGAAGGGTTAAAGTCGTCGACTTTGTTGGGAAGGGAAGCGTTGCCCTTCTTGGCATCACTACCCCTCACGGTGTTCTTCTCCTTATCCTTAGTAGCACCCTCTCCCTCCTTCACAAAGGTTTTCTTGAGAGGAGGAGGTCGTTTGGCCTTGTCATTCTTCTTCTTGTTCTTGGACTTGGGCACGTACCCAATCCCTTCTTTGGCCACAACTTCCTTTTGGTTGCTCAAAAGGTCGTTGAGGTTCTTCTCGCCTTGTATGCAAGACACAAGACCTTTCTCAAGTTGCACCTTCAACTTAGCGTTCTCCTCGACAAGATGCACATGCTCACAACATGGGTTAGTAGCATTTGCATTATCAATTAACATCATACGAGGAAAAGTGGCTTTCTCCTTGGTTAGCTTTACTTGAAGTTGATCATGAGACTCTTTGAGGCTAGCATGAGCACCCTTCAAGACCTTGTGAGCCTTGTCAAGTAGGTCAAATTCCTCTTTGAGTCTAGCAAGATCAACCCCAAGCTTGGCCTTCTCGGAGTTTAGCACACGAGAAACAACAAGAGCATGATCAAAATCTTTCTTTAACTTAGCGTGATCAACGTTGTGTGACTCCTCAAGATCCAAAGGAAGACCACGCTCTTCCTCAAGAGCATTGGAAAGATCCGAAATCTCATCGGCATAGTCACGACTATGCCCCTCCATCTTGGAGATAGTATCTTCGTGAGCCTCGATCATGTCATTGGCTTCACGAAGTTGTTCCAAGAGAGCAACGAAATGCTTCTTGGATTTACCCTTGAGTTTACCCATAAAGGACTCAAACTCATTTTCCTCCACATTATATCCCTCATATTCATCAATGCAATCCGTCAAGGAAGGATTGTTAATGATGGTAGTTTTGATGTTGGGGTTACCTTGTTGGTGGCTTTAGCCATGAGGCACTTGGCGGTGATGTTCTCATTGCGTGAGTCGAAGAGAGACACTCGTGGAGTTGTTGTAATGGCAACGGAGGCCATGGCAACCGACTCACCATCTTCATCATCATCATCATCCTCATGGTACTCTTCTTGAACCACCAACGCCTTGTGAGGGGTCTTCTTGGTGAAGTTGCTCTTGTTTGGGAAAGACTTGGCTTTCTCCTTTCGGATGAGCTTGCCACCATTGTCTTCCCTCTTCTCATACGGGCACTCCGCAACAAAATGGCTCACATTGCCACAATTATAGCAAGTCCTCACACGTTGCTTGCTCTTCGTGCCACTTGAGTTGTTCTTGTTGAAGTTTGGCCTTGAGTTTTTCTTGCTCCAAAATTGCCTTGAAGCAAGTGCCATGTGTTCATGATAGGCATACTTTGTATCTTCGGGGTTACTTTCCTCTTCTTCCTCTTCTTCTTCTTCTTCAACACAAACCTTGGCCTTCAATGCAAGGTTGGGCTTCTTTGCCCTTTGAGAGCGAAGCACCGCATTGTCGGCGGTCTTGTCCAAGATGCTCATAGACACAAACTCATCCAACACTTCACTTGAGGACAAGGTGTGGAAGTCCGGCCTTTGACGAATGACCGAGGACATAGCCTTGTGGTAAGGCATCATTGCCTTGAGGAATTTGCGCTTGATCCAATTGTCATCTGTGTCCTTGCTCCCATGATCTCGGAGTGAAACCATGGGTTTGGTTACTCTTCGATAAAGCTCACGAGGTTCTTCATCTTCCTTCATTGCAAACTCATCGGCTTCATCTTGCACCACTTCATAGTTGGAGCGTTGAATTCTTGCGCTTCCCCGGTAGAGAGAAACAACTTCGTGCCATGCATCTTTGGCTATGGCGTAGGGCCGGAGGTGAGGAAGATCTTCGGGAGGAATTGCATCTTGGATGATGAAGAGAGCATTCTCATTGAATTGATTATCTGCGGCTTCTCTTGGAGTGAAGTTGCTTCGGTCGTGTGGATAGAAACCTTCTTCAATGATTCTCCAAAGATTAGTATTCACATGATTTAAATGATGCTTAAACCGATAGACCCAAGAATCAAAGTCCTCATTTTTCACAATCTTAGGGGGAGGCCGACATGATTCAAATGAGTGGAAGGAATCGGTCCACCATAAACAAGTGGAGGTTCCACATGGGCAAAGATGTCGGTGCCATTTTTACCACTAGAAGAAGGAGCCTTTTCACTAGCAGCTTCCCCCTTGTCGGAGTTAGCATCTGTCACCTTGTTAGTGGGATCACCCACTTTCAACGGTGTGGTGGATAGTTTAAGCCCTTCAATGAATTTAGTAAACATGCTTTCAACCTCGGTCGTCATGGAGGTTTTCAATGTCTCTGAGGCCACATTGAATTCCTCATGAGAGACCGAGGTTCCCCCGTCGCCCATAGATGAGATCGGATTCACACCGGAGTGCTCCTCCACACCGTCTATGGTGTCAACCATACTCTTCGGACGGCAAAGTCCTTAGTAAAGAGACGAGGCTCTGATACCAATTGAAAGGATCGATATAGTTGACTAGAGGGGGGTGAATAGGCAACTAACAATTTTTAACTTTTCTTTACCAAATTAAAATTTGCATCAAAGTAGGTTGTCTAGACAAGCAACTATGTGAGCAACCTATATGATGCAACAACAACAACAACAAGCACACAAGCAAGCAAGGGAAATAACACAAATAATCTTGCACAAGTAAAGGTACGAGATAACCAAGAGTGGAGCCGATGGAGACGAGGATGTGTTACCGAAATTCCTTCCTTTTGAGGGGAAGTACATCTCCGTTGGAGCGGTGTGGAGGCACAATGCTCCCCAAGAAGGCACTAGGGCCACCGTATTCTCCTCACGCCCTCACACAATGCGAGATGACGTGATTCCACTATTGGCGCCCTTGGAGGCGGCGACCGGACCTTTACAAACAAGGTTGGGGCAATCTCCACAACTTAATCGGGGGCTCCCAACAACACCACGAAGCTTCACCACAATGGAATATGGCTCCGCGGTGACCTCAACCGTCTAGGGTGCTCAAACACCCAAGAGTAACAAGATCTGCAAGGGATTAGTGGGGGGAATCGAATTTCTCTTGGTGGAAGTGTAGATCGAGGCCTTCTCAACCAATCCCTAAAAAATCAACAAGTTTGATTGGCTAGGGAGAGAGATCGGGCGAAAATGGAGCTTGAAGCAACAATGGAGCTTAGGGTTGGAAGAGGTGGTCAACTTGGAGAAGAAGATACCCCTTATATAGTGGAGAGAGAAATCCAACCGTTATTCACTTAACGAGCCCACGACATGCGGTACTATCACGCCTGCCAAGCGGTACTACCGCAAGTCCTCACGGTACTACTGCACCCCCTTGCGGTACTACCGCAAGGTAGGGTTGGACCAGCCTGGGAAGGCCGTGGACAAGTAAACGCCGTGGCTAGTTCCGCTGATTTTCAAATAGTGCAAAAGTCCGACACGGTACTACCGCTGAAGGCAAGCGGTACTACCACGCGGAGAGCGGATGTAAAAAATTACATCTGCTCCTACTTCCGCTACTGGTGTTGTGCCGAACCAGGGCTCATGGTACTACGGCTCCCAAGGAGCGGTACTACCGTGACCACCTGCGGTACTACCGCAAAGGCGGTACTACCGCAGGGGCTTGCGGTACTACCGCTCCGAAGAGCAGTACTACCGCAAGCCTCAGAACAGCAACAATAGGAAAACTTCTTTTTGCACAAACACGAAGAAACGGAGGATGCTCCAAAGTGCTAAGGGAAAGGTGGTGCAAAGAGGAGTAAACGTGTACGTGACGATTCCACCCAAACCTTTCCAAAACGGACCCCCTCTTAATAGTACGGCTTTCCTACGACTCAAATCCACCAAAAAAAGGAACGTAGAAAAAACGCCGTCTTCAATAATCTTCGAGGGGCTCCTAACCGTCTTGTGCCTAGTCATGAAATATCTGAAATACTCGAGACACACGATTAGTCCGCAAATGCATTGTCATCAATCACCAAAACATCTTAGGGATAAATATGCCCTTACAACTGTTCTCCTCCATTTTGCAGCTATAGAACTTATTGGAGACTTCACATCTCTTAATCCGGGCATTTTCTTGAAATATTAACTTCAATTCTAGCATGACTAATAAACATTTATCATGATATGTAAGGAAATATAAATAACAATTTTATTATTACCTCTAGGGCATATTTTCTTCACATGGTTTCTTTCTTTAGCGTGTGTCGCTACTCGAAGGGAGGCTTGGCTGCCTAAGGGGAGGCAGTGTAGCTTCGTATCAATGTCCATCGTTTCTTTCTTCGGCATGTGTCGCTGTTGGAAGGGAAGGTGTGGAGGTCCCGTCGTCCCAAGTGTCATAATCCCTAGCAACGACATTTTCTTCCACTATTTGGGGTCCTCTTGGCATAAGTCAAGGAGTTATCTATAGTCTTTGTTTTTATTTGGGATCTGATATAAACAATCACGTGCCACCGCTTCTGGGGCCTTCGAGATCCTTCCGAAGAAAAAGAAAACGCATGGCATTTATATTTGTATAAATGCTACTTTTATTTGGGATCTAATGCAAACTGTCGTGTACGGTGTATCGCTGCTTCCGGGTCCTTCAAGACCCTTCCTCGCGAAGAAAAAAGAAAACGCATGGCATTTACATTTGTATAAATATAATATATATTAGTTTAATCCAAGCATTTATACCCTTCTTGGTGTATGCATTCCTTATAATAAAATAAAATAAATCCCAAACAAGTTCCAATAAGCGGAACAAACTTCAACATCAGCACGAATATTTTTAAAAATTAAAGAAACGGAAGCGGCAGTGTCAGCCGGGAAGGACTCTGTGGCAGCCACCTGCTCGTCGTCTCCTCCTTCTCCGTCGCCATCGCTGTCGCCTGCCTCTAGGCCTCAGGCCGCCTCCCAGGAGCGGCCTATGGAGGCGCCGATGGGCCTGCACAGGCTGTAGGGCCCGTCCCCTATCGTGTGGGCCATGCGCACCCGCGTTGCCTCGCTGCCGCGGCTCGCCGAGCCGATCCCCCGCCCGGTCTACCCTCCCCTCCCCAGGAGTCGATCACTGGTAGGAACTATCCTAGGACTCCACAGGAGCTGTTTAATCTCAGACACTCTAGCCTTAGAGTTGTTGTTGAGGGGGCATTTGGAGCTCTGAAGAATGGGTTTAAGATCCTAGATTAGAAGTCATTCCACACTTTCCTCGCTCGGGTCAAGCTTGTGCTTGCTTGTTGCATTCTACATCACTGGATTCTGCAATGGGGTTGTGATGAACTGATGTCTGAGGAGGAAGATGTGACGCGTGACAATGTTGTCAGCTCCGACCATGGTGTGGAAGCATTTGACAACGAAGCCTGGAAGAACAAAAGGATAGAGTGGGCACAGGCAATGTGGAATAACAGAGGTTGGACAAAGATCTGAGGAAGAAGAAGAGCAACAGCAACAGCAAAAGAGAAGAAGTAGATGAGGAGAAGAAGAAAAATAAGCCAAAGAAGAAGAAACAACAATGACAAAAAAAGAGGAAGAGGAAGAGGAAAGGATGGACTTCCACCTAGTTAGCATCGATGAACTTTTCCCTATTCAGTCATATGGCTCTTAATAATTTCTACTGTCATTTGATAGTAGCTAGTATGAATTGCCATTTGTTTCGTAGCTAGGACTGAAACTATGTTCAGATCGTGTGTGGTAAGGTCACTACTAATGAGAAGTGGTGAGAACATCTTATGCAGTTTACAACCAAACAACGTGTGATATGTGCGGCTACTACGCGGCCAACCAAACGGTGGGTCAATATTAGTTCTCTCGTGCAACCAGCCTAGATGCTGACAACCAAACTATGTACAGATGCTAATTTTTGGACCGTTTTACCTCAGCCTTGCCCATCAGAGAAACACATGCAATCCAGGCAAAATTGGTGAAGACAACCAAACACGCCCCTAGGTAATGAGACGGTAGAACCGCTCGCCTCATGCAGCCTCCGAAGTGGGCCGACCCAGTTGCTCGGAACACATATGTTTGTTTGCTTCGTTTGGTTTCTTTCATATTTTTATATTTTTTCTATTGTTTTTATTTTTAAATATTCTAAGTACATCTATTTCAAAATTTTATTTACTACAATTTTAAAAGTGTTCATGCACATTAAAAAATGCTCATGTTGTGAGAAAAAATCGCACAATTTCAAAAACTATTCCTGACATTTAAGAAATATTGACATGTTTCAAAAATAATTTAGTGATATTTTAAAAGGAAATATATTACAAACAATCATGTAGTTTTTTTCTAAAAAACATACAACTCCAACAATTAATTGGGCATTTCAAAATATGTTTCTGATATTTAAAAGAAATATTTATACAATGTGCAAAGATGTTCTTGTGATTTATAAAACTGTTTCATACAATTCAGAAGAATGTTCGTGACACTTAGAAAATGTCCACGCATATCAAAAATATTTTTGAGACTTACTTTTGAAAGAAAATCATACAATGTAGAAAATGTTCGCTTATTTAAAAAAAACCGTACCACTAAAAAAAGTCGTGACATTTCAAAATGTGCTAACACTTAGAAAATGTCCGCATGTTTAAAAATATTGTTAATGGAATTTCAGAAAACTGTTCAATGTGTGTATAAAAATATTCATTATGTATTTAGAAAATGTTTAATGCATATTTGAAAAATGTTCAACATGTATTCAAACAATGTTCGGCGTGTATTCGGAAAATGCTCGATGTGTGCCTGAAAAATGGTCATCGTCTATTCCAAAAATGTTTGAAGTGTATTCAATTTTTTTAAATGTGTCTAAAAAATAGACAAAAAGGGAAAAGAAAGAAGAAAAGCGCAAAAGAAATAGGGAAAATGTGAAAACAGAAAACCATAAAAAACCGGTGATGAAAACACACATGAAACAAACAAAAATGCGTAAAAGCTTCCCAAAACTGGAAAGAAGGGAACACAACTGTGCTTTTCAAGTAAACTAACTTGTGCTTTCCATGGGGTGAAGAACAGATGTGCTCCACGCAAGAGCACAACACACTGGTGCTTCCATTCTAAGCACACATGTGCTCCATGCAGAAGCACACTTGTGCTCCGTGCGGGAGTGCAAGACACCCTATTCCTATCAGAGAAAAACTGAGAAAAACAAAAATAATAAAAAGTAAAAAACAAAGAACTAAAAATAAATAAACCCAAGAAAAACCTAGGGAAAACGAAACCCAAAAAAACTGCCTCGATGGGGGGATGCATCCCGCGCCTGAAACATGGCGGCATCCATGATCAAAGACGGATAAGGAGCAGCGAAGTGGCAGATAGTTGGACCCCATGAAAGAGGATGGAGCCCATGATCATAGACGAGGTCTGATAAGAAGCTTTGGTGGCAACCGTTGATTGTTGGCCTTCATGGCATGACGTTTGATCCTTCTGACCGAAGGGCTGCTGATATCATTCCTCTCTACTTGGCTATTTAAGGAGAGACAGTATAACTTCGTCTCAAAGTTCATGGTTTCTTTTCTTGGTGTGCATCACTAGTGGAAGGGAGGCTTGGCTTGCCTGCCTAAGGGGAGACAATGTAGCTTCCTCTCAACTTTCATGGTTTTTGTCTTGGGTGTGCGCCCCTGCTGAAAGGGGTGTTGTGGAGGACCCGTCGTCTCAACTGGCCTATCCCTAGCAACGGCAAGATTACAAATGTGGAGAAGCTAATTTAGACCGCTCATATTTTCTTTCATTGTCTGGGGTCTTCTTTGCGTAAGTCAAGGAGTTATTGTCTCTAATATTTATTTTTATTTGGGACCTGATGTAAACAATCGTGTGCCACCGCTTCAGTGTCCTTCCAGCACCTTTCTGTGAAAGAAAAAGAAAACATGTGGCATTTATATTTGGGGAGGAGGGTGGGTGGATTGATATAAATTACCGTGTACCGCCTGCTTCTAGGTCCTTCGAGACCCATCCTCCGGAAGAAAAGGAAAAAGTGAGACATTTATTTGTATAAAAGTTTCTTTTGGAATATGGCGTAAACTGCCATGTACCGCCGCTTCCGGGTCCTTCGAGACTCTTCCTCGAGAAGAAAAAGAAAAATACGTGGCACTTATATTTGGGGAGGGGGGGCTCATATAAATTACCATGTACCCCCCGCCCTGGGTCCTTCGAGACCCTTCCTGCGAAAGAAAAGGAAAAAGTGGGACATTTATATTTGTATAAAAGTTTCTTTTAGGACATGACGCAAACTGCCGTGTACCGCCGCTTCCGGGTCCTTTGAGACCTTTCCTCAGGAAGAAAACAGAAAACGCGTGGCATTTATATTTGTATAAATATAATGGATCAAGCATTTATACCCTTCTTGGTATATGCATTTCTTATACTAAAATAGAATAAATCCCAAACAAGTTCCAATAAGCGGAACAAACTTCAACATCAGCACGAATATTTTAAAAAATGAAAGAAACGGAAGCGGCGGTGTCAACCGGGGAGGACTCTGTGGCAGCCACCTCCTCGCCGTCTCCTCCTCCGCCGCCGCCGCCGCCGTCGGCTGCCTCTAGGCCTCAGGCCGCCTCCCAGACGCGGCCAATGGAGGCGCCGACGGGCCTGCACAGGCTGCGGGGCCCGTCGCCCATCGTGTGGGCCATGCGCACCCGCGTCGCCCCGCCGCCGCGGCTCGCCGAGCCGATCCCCCGCCCCGTCTACCCTCCCCCTCCCCCGCCGCGGGCGCCGCTGCCGCCTCCGGCGGAGAAGAGGCGCCGCGGGCGCCCCCGCAAGGTCGCCTGCCTGCCGCCAACGCCGGGGCTCGGGCCGCCGCCGGGGTTCGCGCCCTCGCCGGCTGCGCGGCCGAATCCGGCGCCGACCGCCCACGGTGAGCCTTCTCGTCCCGATGCATGCTCATGGATGCTTGACCTCCTAGTGTTTGCTGACATCCTCGCTTGTGGCCGTGGACAGGGCAAGGGGACTTGGGCGGGCTCCAGCCGCACGTGCTCACCATTGCTGCGGGAGAGGTATGCTGCTCGACTCTCTGTTCATTCATGTACAATTACAACTGAACCAAAAAGCTCTGAATGACTATGCCCTGCTGATACTCTGAACCCAAACAAGCCACATATGTTTCATTTCGATGATGCAAAGGCTCGCTTTCGCCGCCCCCTCAATGGAAATTGTGTGCAGAGAGCTTGTCTTGATTTCCTATGCCCCTCAATGGAGAAGAAATTCTTGTTAAAGAGCCTTGGAATGTGCAACCGTCCATAGAAACCACTCCCGCAGTTCACAAACAGAAGATGCTCTAACCTTTTTTCTGAATCGGATGTATATAGACACGTTTTAGTGTGTTTGTTCACTCATTTCAGTATGTATGTGGTCCATATTGAAATATCCAAAACATCTTAATTTTTGTGAACGGAGGGAGCATGTGCAGAGCGTTGTGTGTGGCACTATGAGCTGTTCATTGCTCTAGTTGCAGCTTAGTTGGACTTCTATTGCAGCATAGGACCTCGGTCGCGATCTGTAATCTTCAAAAAAAGGCTAATCTTTAGAAGTTTATTATTGCTTTGACGTAAAATTGCAAACGAGGCCAATGCTTACTGTTTTAACCTATTGATGCAAATGAACCTATTAGCTGAACCAAACACTGATGACAAGTTGGATGGGGTGAAGTCAGTACCCAATTTCAGCACAAGTGAATCTTTATTTTAATTTGGCACAAGTTATACAGTCATATCTCTAGAAGGAAAGAGAATATAATGGTCAATAGGGCCAGAACACTGCACAGAAGAACATGTGTTTGTCTTAGCCCGTGGGTTTCCTTTTGCTGTGAAACCCCCCTGTTTCTATATACATGATATGCAAAGGTCTTAACATTTGGATGAACCTCATAACAGAGGGGCAATGTTTGGTCACTGAACATACTCTCTCCAATTAAATGTGGCAAGAAATTTCATCATCTGAAAATTGTTCTGCAGGATATCATATCAAGGGTCATGGCGGTCTCACAGCTGAATTCGAAGGCCATCTGCATTCTTTCAGCTCTTGGGTCTGTTAGGGAAGCAGTTCTACTCCAGCCATCTGGTGTCATTCTAAATCACAAGGTTTGACCTTAGCTCCTCAAGATTTAACATATTCTTTTTACAGTTATTCAACATCGCAAACATCATTAGCATGAAATTCTAAAGATGGAAATGTGGGTCAAGTGATTGTTTTGAACAAGTGTCAGTGTCAAATTACATGAAGAAGGCCTGTGGGGAACGTTGCAGTTTTTGTCTCAGTTATACTCCCTCCGTTCCAAATTATTCGTCGCAGAAATGGATGCATCTAGAACTAAAATACATCTAGATACATCCATACCTGCGACAAGTAATTCGGAACGGAGGGAGTATTTGTGATTACAGAGGTCCATGTTTCCGTGTGAGCACAGTTTTCTTATGAGTTCTATTCATCCATTGAAATTTGGTTTCCATAACTCTTAATTCAATTTCTGCAGGGTCCTTTAGAAATCATCCGGCTTTCTGGATCCATTTTGACATCTAATGACCATCGATCTCTGCGTATTACCCTTGCTTCTGTCAATAGTTTTGTGATCAGTGGCATTATAGCTGGACCTCTCATAGCTGAAACTCCTGTCCAGGTATGTAAAGATGTTAGAACGTGTAAAAATGTTCATTTCATTGCTGTAAACAGTTATTTAGTGTTCAAACTTCCTCCATATTTGTCGTAGGAGAAATATGTTAATGAGCAAGTGTTATCTGCTACAAAATAGATTTGCTTCTTTCAAGAGTATAAGAAACCGCGTTCTTCTATTTCAGCCCTTTGTTATATGCCTACATGAAACAGACAAAGTGATAACAGCACATAACTTATTTAATATGCTTCTTTCAGGCAATTCTTGGAAGCTTTCACAACAGTGCATTCTTGCCAAACAACGCACCTAGGGCAGACATTGCGTGTTATCCTAACACGCAAGGTGCCATCGCAAATGGCAGCACTCTACCCAGTGAGCGTTCCAATCCAGTATATGCTTCTCGTACTTCCATGGAACAAAATGAATCAAGTGAGGTTGATGTCAAGCCCTTTGTTGGACTGGTTAATCTAAATCCAGAATATGCATCTCGTACTCCCGTGGTACAGCGTGAATCATATCAGGTTGGTGTCAAGCCCTCAATCCAAAATAGTTTGCTTCTTTCTAGAATATAAGGAACTGCATTCTTCTATTTCAGTCCTTTGTTATATGCCTACATGAAACTGACGAGTGATGAGACAGCAGACCTTGATCCAGTTACTAAGTTAAAATGTGCTTCTTTCAGGCACTTCTCGGAAGCTTTCACAACAATTTGTTCTCTCCAAACAACGCACCTAGGGCAGCCATTCCGTGTTATCCTAACACGCAAGGTGCCACCGGAAATGGCAGCACTCTACCCAGTGATCGCTCCAAGCCACAATATGCATCTCGTACTTCCGTGGAGCAGAACGAATCAGATGAGGTTGATGTCAAGCCCTTTGTTGGATTGCTGAATCCAAATCCAGAATATGCATCTCGTACCCCCGTGGAACGGAACGAATCAAGCGAGATTGATGTCAAGCCCTTTGTCGGACTGGTTATTCCGAATCCAGAATATGCACCTCATACCCCTGTGGAACGGAACGAATCAAGCTAGATTGATGTCAAGCCCTTTGTCAGACTGGTTAATCTGAATCCAGAATATGCACCTCGTACTTCCGTGGAGCAGAACGAATCAGATGGGGTTGATGCCAAGCCCTTTGTTGGAGTAGTTAATCTGAATCCAGAATATGCGTCGTTTACTTCAGCAGAACGGAATGAATCAAGCAAGATCGATGTCGAGCCCTCTCTTGGAGTGGCTTAACAACTTCGCGTCACTGTATTTGATTGAACAATACTGTGATACATTTGCCTCTCAAGGTGGTACAGAAGCACATGCATTAGATAGTTGCGCTTCTGTGACCACTGTGTAACTGAGTTTAGTCTTAGTTTTTCTCTTCTTCTGTTGATAGAGTGAACATTGTACTCTTGGTTCTTTCCTGTTGATAACTATGTTGGTCAGCTGCATATAGACTGAGTGGCACCAGTGCCTCTTTCGTCATCAAATCTATCGATATGCATCCGGCGCAAGGGGGCGCGCGCTCTTGAGCTGAACCATTCCCTTACATGATTTAGAAGGCAGTTTGTGGGAACCTGGGAGTGTGCTGCCATAGGAAGGCAAGAACGGTCTGAAGATTCAATCAAGGTCTGCCGGCGCTCGAACTTGACGCCATGATCGGTCTGGGCGTTGTTCCATTCTCATCCAGCGAAGATCGATCTCCGCGCGCACAATGATGCCTTTTGAATCTTAGCGTTGCTTCGGATGTAACAGAGTCATTTGTGACATTTGTGTCCATTGTGTTTTGCTTTGTAGTAGCACCAACCAATGTACTGGACGGAGATGCAACGGTGAATTGGGACATCATGTTGGTCTCAGCCTCTCAGGGATAAATGTGAGTGACTGATCATCCAGATCCATGGTTCCCCTGCCTGCCTAGAGAAACATCTGAGGTGATGAGCATCAGTTGCGGTAGGCTCAAGTGGTCATCAAGTATAGTACTGTAGTAGCAAGCTCACATATATACCCCACCAGAGCCTGATAATATCACTGCATATAATGAGCCTGATAACAGACATTAGTAATAGTGTAGTACAGATGAAGAAACTCCATTGCTACATCTCCAAGCTATCTCAAACTTTTCTTCTTCTTCAGATCAGGCTAGTGGATCTGGAGTAGGTGAATGAAGAGGTGGCAATGCTAGTGGATCTGGAGTAGGTTGAATGAAGAGGTGGCAATGCATAGGAGGAATCTTGATGGCCTCTCTCTACCGCTCCTTTCATCTCAAAATAAGTGTCTCAACTTTGTATTAACTTTAGTGTAAAGTTATACTTTTTTTGGAAAAGGAGGTTAAGACCCCGGGCCTCTGCATCAATCGATGCATACGACCATCTTTATTTATTATTCAACAAAGGTCTAACAAGAACATACATCAAGCCACCCGAAGCCATCACTCACACCTACAAAAATCGATAATGTGGAGTGCTCTCACTCCCCATATCTAAACCCAGTATTGTCGTCGATCCATCCACATAACGTATCGGAACCAACAGCCGGTGCAGCAGACCTAAAGTGTACACCACATGCAAACATTCTAGACGCTGTCATCTTCATCGGACTGCTGACCCATCTTCAGGAGAGAGATCTGCATCATCCTTACCAGTCCCTCCATCCGCCGACGCCACCACGCCGCCCAACGGTGCCACCGCCCCGCGCTCGTCCATCCAGACGCGAAGATTCTGGAAGATCTGTCGGGTGTAGCACGTGCCAACAAGGCACGACACAGCGTAGCACCTGTCGGCCAGGCATGACTTGACATCTCCACCAAAGGCTTCGTGCAAAACGAAGCCGCTCCACCTCCTGCCTCCGTCTTCCAGCACTGCTCCACAAACGATGCTTCCATGAGAGAAAACGACACCGTAGTACCGCCATCGTCCGATCTGGAAGACCAGATCCTAGGGTTTCCCCCGGAGCAGCACGAGTTGGTCGACAGTAGTTACACGACGATGCCTTCATCAAGGTAACGATGCAGAACGCCGCCATCGCCTGCCATCAGCTCGGTTTTCACCAGCAACTACGTCTTGTCGACTCCCAACCGGAGCTAAATGACGGATCTCAAGATCTGACCATCCAGCGTCAGGCCGACCACCTCCGACGGAGGAGATGGCCATGACAGATCTGACCGGAGGCGCTGGCGACCAGTCCACCATAGCGAGGAAGGGAGAGACGCGAGTAGGGTCGAGTGGCGGCGGCTAGGGTTTACTCTCGGGTCACCCATGGGGACGACACGGGGTCGAGGATCGATCAGTTGAGACACTTACTTTGGGACAGAGGGAGTATGTCTGTGTGCATGATCCTCGAAAGCGGTGGTAAAAACTACTTCCTCCGTCTCATAATATAGTGTCAAAAAAAAACGTCTTACATTAAATGTCAAAAATGTCTTACATTATCGGAGGGAGGGACTAGTGCTGTTACCTTGATGGAGATGAAACCAATAATCCAATGGCACATGAGATAAGATAGAAGAAGAGAACAAGATGATGGTGATCCTCGAAGGCCGTGGTAAAAACTGCTCCCTCCTTGTCATAATGTAAGATGTTTTCCAGACACTAATGTAGTAGTGTCAAAAATGTCTTAGGAGGGAGAGAGTAGTGCTGTTACCTTAATGGAGATGAAACCAATCCAATGGCACACCAGATAAGATAGTAGAAGAATCAGAAAACAGATATACGATCTGTCCAACAGATGTAATCTGTCAGCGGGTTGAGATACGACCGATCAAACGTAGGACAGCCTCATCTCATCTCATGGCTCAACACTGCAGTGGCAGGGACATAACTGTTGAGTGAGCAGCACTAAACTGTAGCCTACTCCAGTGCTCCTAGTAATGATAGATGAGGGATCTATTCTACTCCATACACTTTGCTGTGCTGCACCTGCACATGGCGTCCATGTGATGTGATCTGCCTCTCCATCCATTGGTCTAGTGTGGCAGGCAGAGAACAAGATCCATGAACAAGATAACTCCATCCATTGCTGCATCTCCAAGTCATCTCGTCGAGATCGCGTCAGTGGATCTAGAGTGGATGGCCACATGCATATGCAGAATCTTGCTTGATGGCCTCAGTCTCTGTAGTGTGTCTGTGTGCATGATCCTCGAAGGCAGCAGCATAAACTGGTGCTGTTGCCTGCTTGGAGATCGACCCAGCTACACAGAGGATAAGATAGACGAATCGCAAGGTAGATATATAAATTACTAGCTCAGAAACAGAGCAGCGAGAGGAACAAGATGATGACCGGTCAAACAGACAGAATCTCACAAGCAACTTGAGATAATAAGACCGGTCCAACGTAGCACAATTTATTATATATATATATATATATATATATATATATATATATATATATCCGATCTAGACAAATCTAAGACAAGTAATTTGGAACGGAGGTAATAGTAAATGATACATAGATCTATCCCATGCACAGGGGGGTTTGTAAACCAATGCAGAATGGGAAAAAAGGAGCAACTTTGCTGTCCGGCAAAGTGTGCTGTGCTGCTACACATGCGTCCATGTGATGCGATCTGCCCAAGCAACTACAGCCAGTCAATGCTGGCATGGCCATCACCAACTGTGGTGCAGCATGCAGAGAACAAGATCCATGGATGGACAACTACAGCCAGACAATGCTGGCATATGTGTACTGCAACCAATAATATGTAAACACTGGAACAGAAAGATGGTGTACAATCTGTCATCGCCATTTGCAGATCGACAGCAACAACGTTGAGAGGAGAAGAAGCTCCCTAGCAGTGCTAGCTAACATTTCATTTCACAGCATGAAACAGAACAAGATCAAGAGCATACCACAAATCATGAACTGAAATCAGACGCAAGCAACTTCAAATTACATTAGATTTGAACATGATAGTTAGACACTGGACACCAGACAACACACACCACTACCAGTAGAACGCAACAGGGCGTTGCTTGCACACAGCAATTGTGCCAGAGGTTATACCAAGCTATCTCACCAGCAACCACCCTTCCATGAGTTTTCTGCTCCTCAACAACAGCACCCACCAAGAAAGACAGAAACAGCACTACACAAGCCTAAAGCAATCATCAAATTAACATAAGAAGAGAACCAATAATCATACGCGGTACTCGGTTGATCTCTAGTCCTGGAGGTCGGCGTCGTCCTCCTCGTCCTCGTACTCGCCCTCCTCGTCGGCGGTGGCGTCCTGGTACTGCTGGTACTCGGACACGAGGTCGTTCATGTTGCTCTCGGCCTCGGTGAACTCCATCTCGTCCATGCCCTCCCCCGTGTACCAGTGCAGGAAGGCCTTGCGCCGGAACATGGCCGTGAACTGCTCGCTCACGCGCCGGAACATCTCCTGGATGGACGTCGAGTTGCCGATGAAGGTGGAGGCCATCTTGAGGCCCGTGGGCGGGATGTCGCACACCGTCGACTTGACGTTGTTGGGGATCCACTCCACGAAGTAGCTCGAGTTCTTGTTCTGCACGTTCAGCATCTGCTCGTCCACCTCCTTGGTGCTCATCTTGCCCCGGAACATGGCCGAGGCCGTCAGGTAGCGCCCGTGGCGCGGGTCGGCCGCGCACATCATGTTCTTGGCGTCCCACATCTGCTGGGTGAGCTCGGGCACGGTGAGCGCGCGGTACTGCTGGCTGCCGCGCGAGGTGAGCGGCGCGAAGCCCACCATGAAGAAGTGCAGCCGCGGGAACGGGATGAGGTTCACGGCCAGCTTGCGGAGGTCCGAGTTGAGCTGCCCCGGGAAGCGCAGGCAGCAGGTGACCCCGCTCATGGTGGCCGAGATGAGGTGGTTCAGGTCGCCGACTGTTGGATTGTTTGATCAGTGGACATCAGGCATCAGCAATCATCAAACAGTAATAAGAATGCAAAGGCTGCAGAAATGATGGAGGAATCTTACAGCTCGGGGTTGTGAGCTTGAGGGTGCGGAAGCAGATGTCGTAGAGCGCCTCGTTGTCGAGCACCATGCACTCGTCGGCGTTCTCGACGAGCTGGTGGACGGAGAGGGTGGCGTTGTAGGGCTCGACGACGGTGTCGGAGACCTTGGGCGAGGGGAAGACGGAGAAGGTGAGCATCATGCGGTCCGGGTACTCCTCCCGGATCTTGGAGATGAGCAGCGTGCCCATGCCGGAGCCGGTGCCGCCGCCCAGCGAGTGGCACACCTGGAAACCTGCCATGCCCGCACAGATCCGTCAGCCAACGCTTCCCTTCCGCTCCAGATCCAACTACGCCGACGGCGCGGAGGGCGGACGGGTGAACGTAACAGAGGAACGGGGAAGAAACAGGGGGAGAAGAAAAAGCAGAGACCTTGGAGGCAGTCGCAGTTCTCGGCCTCCTTGCGGACGACGTCGAGGACGGAGTCGATGAGCTCGGCGCCCTCGGTGTAGTGGCCCTTGGCCCAGTTGTTGCCGGCGCCGGACTGGCCGAAGACGAAGTTGTCGGGGCGGAAGATGCCGCCGTAGGGGCCGGAGCGGACGGAGTCCATGGTCCCCGGCTCGAGGTCCATGAGGACGGCGCGGGGCACGAAGCGGCCGCAGGAGGCCTCGTTGTAGTAGACGTTGACGCGCTCGAGCTGGAGGTCGGTGTCGCCGGCGTAGCGGCCGGTGGGGTCGATCCCGTGCTCCGCGCACACCACCTCCCAGAACTTGGCCCCGATCTGGTTCCCGCACTGCCCGCCCTGGATGTGCAGGATCTCCCTCATCTTCCCTTCGTTTCGGAGGACGGGCGGGCGAACGGCGGCGAGGTGCGGTGCGGCGGCGCCGGTGGGGGGTGGGGAATCGGGGGATGGCGTTAGTGGGGTGGTAGGGTTTGGTGGGGCGGGATTTATAGAGGGGGGAGGGGTGGGGCTGACGGCGTTGGTGGATCGTTAGTTTGAGGGGGAGTTCGAATTTTGAAATTTTGGGGGGGAGAAAAGAAGCGATTTTTGCGTGGGGCGGTCGCCGGCCTGGTCCCTCGTGGTAACGGTTACTTCTTTCTTGGGTGGGCGGCGCCGAGGGGAGGTGAATTTTGTTGACGGCTTCATCATGGTGAAACTCAACAAAGTCAAGAGCACTCGAAATCACTTAACGTTAGTTCCAGGTCCGCCACGATGTGTGGGGACATGACATCGGGGAGTCCGCGAACTTGGGCCAGGTCCGCCACCCTCTTGCGTACGCCTACGCCGTCATAGCGCTTCGGGGCGACGAACACCCGCCGCCTCTGCCAAGGTACTGGAGAATACGACCGCGCGCCATTGTTGCGATCGCATTGGGTAGGGGCGGTGGCGTGTAGCACTCCTCCTTGACGCGCCGGGGCGGTGGAGGCAACCGCTCTTCCTTGACGTGTCGGGGCGGCGGCAAGAGGCGCTCCTCCTTGACATGTCGGCGCAGCGGCGAGAGGCGCTCTTCCTTCACGCGAGGTTTAATTTGGACGCCGTGATCGCGCGACAGAGAGCGCAGAGCGAATGCCGGTTCCTGCTGCACAGGGAGGAGCGTCCCTGGTGGCGGAGCAGGGCCGTTCAGGTGGAGCACGGAGCGACGGAGCATCACCTCGATCTATTCCTCGTACTCCGCGGCGGTGGCAGCGTACACCAGGCCCGTCGCCACTAGCGCGGACTACTGCTGCGGCGGCTGGTCATCCACATTGCTGGATGAGATGACAATCTCTGACTTCGTCGAGGAGCCGCCCGCCGATGAGGACAGCGCCCCGGAGTTCGAGGGCGATGTTGCCACGATCCGCTGGAGCCCGTCCCGGAACTGCCGCCTGTCGGCACCGAAGCCCATGATTTTGCACATCCCGCAGTTGTGGAGGGAGATGGGCGGGGAGAGGGAAGGAGGAGGAGGAGGAAGAGCAGATAGATTGCGATGTGGATGGCGCCAGAGCGCTGCTTATATAGCCGAGGCCAGGCCATGTGAAGGGCCGGCCAGCCTCTTTAATGGGGCGCAACGGCAGACTTGGTTCATCGGGAAGCTGTGTCGGCATTGAAGATGCGGCTCCCGAGAGGTCGCGTCGGCCAGTGTCTCCCTCCCTCTGGTCACATCACGGCATCAATGTCGGGTGTTGTGTGCTCTGGGCCGACATGAATGCAGAGCAATAAGCGGCGCGTGCATCGAAAAGAAAACCGGGAGGGATAGGTGGAGGGTTTGGGTGGGCCAGGGCGGTCAGAAGCGGGTGTGTCTGCTGTTCGGACGCCCAGAAAGCTCCCCCACGTTTATCTCCGTTTTACCGAAGAAAGTACGCCCGGATCGCGTCGCGGACCGATACAAGATCGTGTTGAATGACTTCCGCGGTCCGGACAACATGGTCCAAACATATGCGGACGGTTTAAGAATCAGTGTTGGAGATATCCTAAGGAGATAATTACTACTTATGCCAACCAAAAAAAATTAAGGGATTTGGAATATGCTAGCTAGTGCTTATTAATTCTACAAACCCAAAAAATTCCCTGTACATAAAACCTTTTGGGATCTTTAGAGCATCTATAGCTGGATTTGGCCAATTCGTCCTTCAAATGCCCGCAGACATGCCCAGACGCGTCCGCAAATAATGATCGGGCACGTCTTAAAATAGCTACTCTGCATCCGTCTCTCTCATATTTCATCCCCTAGGTCCATACAAAGCTTGCAAAGAAATCTTGCATACTACATACTACGTACTTCCCTAACTAGTCTTCGTCCTCGAAGATGTCCACGCCGACGGTGCCGGGCGCCGGCTGGAAGGGCGGGGAGGAGGGCCCCGACTCATCCTCCTCCTGCTCGACCTCATCCATATAGGTGAGCATCTCCGCCTCCTCCGTGGCCTGCTGCGCCTCCATCTCCTGCCGCCGACAGTGTCTTGCCTCCGCAGCCGACTCCGATCGAAAGGAATCGATGATGGCTTGCTGCTCCGCCTGCAGATCCCCGTCGCCAGCATCCCCCACATCCTCCTCCTCCGGCTCATCCTCCTCCTCCTCCTCCTCAAAGTCGTTCTCCTATCGTCCTCCTCCACCTCCACCTCCTCCTCCTCCGGATCCACTGCATCCGGAGGTAGCCCTGCGGCGATCCGGGCTTCGCGCTTAGCCTGGATCTGCTCAAAGAGCTCCGGCGTCAGAAATGACTTGCTTCTCATCCGGTGGCGTGGAGGTATGGCTACTAGACGGACGGGTGGAGTGGGAAGTGGCGGCGACGGCGGACATGAGTGTGGATGGATGGTACGGTTTCGGTGTTGCTGGTCGACTTAAATAGCCGGGCAAGGCACTACGCGGCCCGCCAGAGCTGCGCTACGCGGCGTCACCGGTCCGACAGAGAAGACGAGCTTCGGACCGCCAGATTTGAGGGCATTTCTGGCTAAGACCTCTTCATCAGTCCGACGTGACGGGCATGCCCGGACGCCCCCATATCCGCTTCATATTTGGACTAGACATGAGAAATGCCGGTCAGTTCGGACGTTTGAGGCGTTCGTCTGGGTTGAAAAAATATGATTGGGCGGCCTGCTGGACGTAGGAAGCAGGTTTGAGGCGCCCGGCTGCAGGTGCTCTTAGCAACCAAGTAAAACAAATTATCTGCTAGCCATAGAGAATTTACTTAAGTAGCACATGAACTAGCTTTAATCCTCCAATGTTTGGTTAGAAGATGCCTCTGAGGCTACTGTCTCCAGGCTTGGAAATGATTCTACGTACTATTCTCGTGATTGAATAAAGGAGATTTTCATTGCAAAAAAAAGAATAAAGGAGATTTTGAACTGTCAAAAGAAAGTAAAACATACTATGTTAAACACAGAATCATACGAGTACAACACCGAGTGCTTTACACCATCTATAGCTGGACGTCTCGAATGCGCGAGCGGGCTCACCGGTCAAAAAGATCGACCCATTCATACACCTTAAATTTGTCTTAAATGTCCGGACTGTCCGTCATCCTTTATATCAGGCCTAAATATAAGACGGATATAAAGTGGCCCGAGTAGGTCTGTCGCGTCAGCCTGACCCATAGTCGACCCTAATCCGTTCCCACAAAACACCCCAATCGAGAAACCCACGCTCTCTTTGCTCTGTTCAAGCTCCGTCTTTTCTCCTCCCCTTCTCCAATTCGATCCAATCTAGTCTCCGGCGAGCATGTCAAGATCCGGCAGCCGGCCGACGATGGCATCGATGTCGACAAGGAGCTGGCCCTCGGCATTGCACTAGAAGATCGCCGGTGGGCATGGTGCAGTTCTAGATCTGCTTCGTCGTCGCTCGTCTGTTGAAGCTGGCCTCTCCCGGCCTGCGCACAGCTCCATGAGGGCTGCTCAATCCACGCCGCCCTCTGTCGTTTACTTCCCCCGCCGGCCGCTGCTCCACATGAGCAGTGGTGGGTTCAAATGCCTGCTCCGCCGTCCCACGGACGCTCATACCCGTCTACTACTCTTGTTGGGATTCTTCCTCTTTGTGCCGCCACCGCCAGCTCCATGTGCAAGTGCGGCCAGCTGCATGCATGCTCTGCCTCTTCTCATTTGGCTGGCTGAGATGTTCCTCACGCCACGCATCAAACACTTTCACGTGCCTGTTCGGTCCATCTCTGACGACGAGCTGAAAGAAACCACGCAAGAAAAAGCTGACAAGATCATCGATCATATTCATTCATGCACAAGCGCTCCTACTGTCAGCTGATTGAGTGACGAATCCCGAATCATGTTCAGCAGCACGATGCCGGTCCTTTGCTGCAGCTAATTTCCCCCCTTTTCTAGTGGAACGCTGCTGGCTAATCCAATGGCTGATTTGCTTTAGCACAATACAATCGCAAACGTTTACATACATTTTTCTTTATGGACGACATACACCCGACCTCTAGGAGCACATATGAGACATTGAGCCAGCACAACATGTTGAGATGGATAGAGTCATCACAAGCGTTTTGTAGTCGACTGAATGAACATTGCCGGAAAGATGAAATAAATCTAAGAAATACGAGCATCAGTGCCAAATTTAGAACTCAAACCCTGGCGGACTGGTTCCACCACAAGAAACCTAACTATCAAAGTTATGATCAGTTCACATCAATCGGCTAATCTTATCCGGATTTACTGGACCCCTTGTATTTTGAGTTAAACTTTGATCAACTAAATATGATTTATATGCTAAAATATAAGCATGCAGTTGAATTCATATTTGAAAGGGGATCAGTTCACATTTTAAAATTATTGACCCTAACTACTCCCACCATTTTTATATACAAGGCCACAAACTCATATTACAGGTGTCAAGATAAAATTTAATGCCTTGCTTCGTAAATCAGCTTTTCTTTTTGTTTACTGGGATCATTAATACGTCCCATGAATTCAAGGAAGGGATAGAAAGCTGATTGGAGTGTCATTATAATTGCATGCATGCAGTATTAAATATGCTGCTAGTTCAAGATAATATCATTAACTTTTATCTCGATTACAGTTGATGGCCTTGTATAGATGTAAAGTGTATTTTTCATTGTGGCCTTGTATAAGTAAATGGAGGGAGTACGAGTCAAGTAAACCCTCGCTTGCAGATAATAGAAGCATTCATGCTGCATGCAACGGAAAACTATTTTCCACAACCATCGACCTCTTTATATGATTTAGGTATAAAATGCAGTAATGTTCATTTAAAATGTACTCCCTCCGTCCCATAATACAAGAGTATTTTTGATACTAACATAGTGTAAAAAACGTTCTTATATTATGGGACGGAAGGAGTAGTAGATGCGTCAATCGGCCCTTCCTGGCGTGGTGGTCGGCCGCGGCATGGAGAGGTAGCTCGCATGGTGTGTGTGGCGCGCATCGGGTCAGGAGGGAGGTGGCTTGCCGGCCAGTCACGAGGCGGCGGCATGATGCACCGGCGTGAGGCCCAAGGTGCATCACGCCGAGGAGAGACAACGTTGGTGCTTTTTTTTTCTAGGAATGACATGTGGGCTCAAATTGTCATAACGGTCAACATAATGATGCAACTTAATGGGGTTGACTTCGTGTCACGTCAGCCCTAATGAGCGCGCCATATGTCATAATCACCCTTAGTTTGAGCTTACATCGGTCATTAACTTGAAGTGGTAGTTTTTAGCAAAAAAAAAGGAGAATCTTGGTAATTTTTAAGCTAAAATTGTAAAATGATAGTTTTGGAGGACGGTTGCAGAATTGTGGTAGTTTTTTTTGTTATATACTCCTCTTGTATATGATGACTTAGAAATAACAAATATACTGTCCTTATATACAACGGTTCAGTGGTTTTATCACGCGCTAGTTCAGAACCTAGAACCCCAATTCGTTCCTAGTAGTAGAGCAACCCTTCCGTCCCTATGATCTCGTCATAAGATGAGGCCAGCAAGTCTTGGAAAGACGTCGCACCGAATGCGTGAGCAGCGCAAGGATCGTGAAGGTCAACGACCATGCTGCTCCCGCTAGACTCCGGCAAGAATTCTTCGTCGTCTACGGACCACGCAGCGCTGCTGACCCCGGCAGAACTTGCACCAGCCGTCGGTGTCGATGACAACGACGACGACGATGAAGACCTCACGTCCCCGGTCATGGGCTGCTGCTGGATGAGCCCCATGAGCTCGGCGTACAGCTCCTCCGATCTGTGCTTGAGCTCTCCGCCGTCGTCAACCGTGGCGAGGGCTTCTTCGTCGAGAGGTGGAGGGGGGAGGGAGGATTCGTCGGCGTCGGAGGCGGAAGGGCTGTCGGTGGCCGGGGTAGGAGGAGTTGGTGACGGCGCCATGGCCAGCAGGTGCCTCTTCTTGAGCTTGGTGTTCCAGTGGTTCTTGACGTCGTTGTCCGTTCGGCCGCGGAGCTTGGCGGCGATCACGGACCACCTGGTGACATAAGTTTTAGCTGCCAGACTAATGTTTCGAGGAACAAAGAGATGCATGCAGCGCATGCAGCTAGCTAGCTATATATACTTGCTTCCGATGTCGGCGTAGAGGGACAATATGAGGCTGTCCTCCTCGTCGGTGAACTGACCGTGCCGGAGCGCCGGGCGGAGGTAGTTGAGCCACCGCAGGCGGCAGCTCTTGCCGCAGCGGTTAAGCCCTGATGATCCATCATCCATGCAGGCATACACAGACAATTTGATTAATCAGAAAGGGAAGATGATGTAATTTCTGTTATGTTTGAGTTTGAGATGCTTTGTACTTCTGTGAACTTTTATAATACATCCAAATCACTTTCACACACATACAAAAATCATCCATGCCAATCTAGGCAGTGAGCAAACATTCTCATGATGTCAGGACATGCTTAACTAAATTCAAGTGGAAATTTTTGTCCTTGGGCTGAAATGAAAACCGAAATAACCGAATTTCAGTGTGATTTTTGGTAATGGCTGAAATATTTCTCAGACTGAAATTCAAAACCGTCCACGCACGCGCACAAATTAGTAGGAGTAGTACTAGCTAGGGGAGAGCAAGTTAACCACCTGCTTTGTGTGGTAGCGTCATCCAGTTGCCGGCATTGGCGAACCTCTGGACGAAGCCGGTGAGGATGGCGTCCTCCTCCCGCGACCACGCCCCCCGCTTCACGCTCCGCCTGTCGCAGCACGGCGACCTCCCCATCCCCTCCCCGGAGGAGGCACACCGGCACAATGCACGGGCCGGCTGAGGTGAGAGTTTCAGGTCGTCTCGGTGTGTCTTCTCACGGCCGGCAGGGAAATGAACGCCAACGGGTTATATATATAGACATGTATCGATCCATCGAGCACCAACGGCCCTGCTGCACCGAGCAAGTTGACCAAGCATATTTTGTATAGGTATATATATGACCCTGGAATGCACAAGACCTAATTAACAATCATCCCAAGCTAGGCTTTCATTCACATCCACCGATTAATCAATCACGTTTATACAAAAAGAGTTCAGGAAGCGACATTTCTTGCCGATGCCCGGGAGGCACAACACATGCTTGCTTACACTTGACAATTTGTGCTTAAAACTAGATTGAACTGACGTGTGTATGGTGCCAGCAAGGCCTCTTGCATTATCTAAAAGAATATGAGGTCATCAGCTACATGAACATCATTCCCTTCCCTCTAGTTAACAGGCAAGTCCATGCCACATGTTCTTTTTGTACTTCAGTACTGGAGTTTGATACTCGAACTTTAATAAATATATGATCCTTCTTTTCCAAAATACTCTAATAATTGTTGAGTTTGTGTCGAATATTTTGTATGAGTTGGGACTTGGTGTTGTAGTGTGGGTAGGATACGTGCAGTGTCGGAGTCGGACACGTTGTACTCTTGGCCTCTTATATATAAGGAGGCACCCCACGTTGTAACCCATGACGGGTAGATGGCAACAGGCACGCAAGGGCAAGCCGGCGGATTGTGCCGGCACCCAGGTGGCCGGTGTTGTGATATCTCGGGGAGGAGGGCCCGTAGTCATTTCCCTGGGAAGTAGGCGAGTTCGCCGAACCTCGTTAACAAATCTCGATGTCGTCATTGTGCTATGATTGCTTGTTTCTCGGTGGATCGACTACGTGCCTCGGATTAATTCTAACAATAATATTAAGTCCATACCACACTTTCATGGATGGTGGTGGGTCCATACTTTAGTATGTGGGTGATAGCACCATTTTCATCGTACATGACATGGAGAAAGCAATTCATATGAAGTTGCTTATCCGAACAACTTTCTGACCTCAAGATTAATTCATAAGAGCAAGCTCTTTTGCTTTGGCAAGGCCAAAGAGGTTGAGGACCGGTATAAGTAACCTTTTTGTTGCGGGCCTGGCTCGTCCCTTTCCGGTATCTTGGTATCCTTATCCATCATCGTAAGCTGCTGAATAAGGACTGGAAGAGTATTGAGGTCCAGGACTGGAAGAGTATTGAGGTCCTCTTTGAGAAAAAGCTAAGCAGTTGGATGGGCAATCTACTATCTTACACAGGTTGTCTTGTCCTCATTTACATTGTCCTCACTATCCTACCGATGTTTAGGTTATCCTTTTTCAAAATACCCAAGGGGTACAAAAAGTTTAGATTAAAATTATAGATCCTGCTTATTTTGACAATGTGATGAACATAAACAGAAATACCGACTAGCTAAATAGGTTCTTATTTGTAGGCCAAAGGATCATGTTAGCCTCGGAGTTGAGGGTGTTAAACTAAAAAAATAGGTGTTTTCTTAGCACATCCATATCTATACCTCTATTACGAATATAAAAAGAGCGATTCACGGAGATTTAACACATCTCACCAGTTCATGCATCTATCCAATGGTCTATGTTACTCCGGTGTTTAGCGTGTAACTAATATCATACCTAATATAAACCTTACTGCTAACCATGTAATTCTGTCTTACTTAATATCAACATGCAATCAATATATTTCCCAATGTAAATGTGCAATGCAATTAATATATTTTATAATATAATATGGTAATTATATTCTACCTAATATCAACCTGCAATCAATATCTTTTTAATAAAGTTGACGTTAGCCCATAATTACAATTGAAGATATTTTTTACTAAAACTCATTCCTAGAAACTTGTGAAAATAGAGGAACATCAACGGAAGTCCTGGTCGATTGGTCAATGAGAAATTGAGTCAAATATCATCCACGGTGAGTATTTGACTTGTACTATTCATGAGCCAAAGATGAGGCGCATGGCTCTACACAAGTATGATATATTTGATGTATGTGATGTGGTGTTGTTTATTCTGCTCATCAAATATCATTTGTACCATGGTAAGAATAACTCTGCTAAGGACCATCAGAAAGACTCACATTTATTGCCCAAAACAATAAGAACAGAAAACAGCTACACTTAGTGCAAGTTAAGTTTTTTAAACAATGGCAAAAGCTTTGATTATTTAAGAAAGAAGACTGTAGGAAAAGGCCAAAGTCTTAAAACAGGTGGAGTACTCTTCAAGTATCAGAACCCCTAGGGGTTTCACACTCGCAATATTCCACAACGTCACCCCTCTTTTGATGTTGGAGAAAATAGTTGACGGCATGGTTGAGACATTCTCGCACACTAGCGTTATGTTCATTCCAAATTGTTCAAGAGACAATCATGAAAAGTGGCCTTTTAATTGGTAAGTTAAGAGAAGGGAGACAAATTAACATATGGCTCCTTTCATGCATGTCGGTATCCATGGCATGACTAGGTCAGCCGATTATAGTTGGTTAATAATGCAATAAATTATGTACAAGTTTTAGAGTGGTTGGGCTTTTTTAGAACCGTTCGTTGATGTCGATCTAACGGCAGACAAATACGAAGTACTGGGTAGTACTCCGATGAAAATACGCGAAAGTATTAAAACGAGTGGGGCCGGTACTCGTGACAAGGTGGGGACGCGTTTTAATCTAGGGGCAGTTTAGTCCTAGGAAAATTTGCACGCGCCGCCCCTCTCGTCGAATGCATAACCGCCGCCATGGTGCTACACATTCCACAATTACTCATCGGCGGCCATCTCCTCCCTCTCCTCCAAGTCCACCCCAGTCATCTCCTCCTTCTTGCCGCTGCAACTTCGCTCCACTCAGGCAACCCCCCCCCCCCACCCACCCCCACCCCCTCTTCCACGGCAGATCGAGCTGATGGCCGGCGGCGAGAACACCGACTTCGTGTATGTCGCCGACGGCGACCAGGTCAAGTTGGCCAGGTTGAGGGAGATCCGTTCTTGGTTTGACAACACAAGGCAGATGAGCTGGACGGCAATGGCCACTCTCAAGAATTTGACGAAGAAGGAGAGGGCAAAGCTTTGCCCCCCGCCCGCACAACCGATTCACAAGATCGAGATCCTCCTCTGGGCGATGGAGCAGGCCAATTCGTCCAGCGAGTGGACCAGGCGGAGGTGGTGGGCGTTCAGATCCAGGGTAGAGCATCCACTGGATCAGGAACCCACCGTGCACGAGGTGCCGTTGCAGATTGTGCAGCCTCCAACCGAGTCACCGGAGACTCCGAAGCGCAAGATGAGGAGGACAGTGGTCGCGACCTCGCTTCCCCGCCGTTCTCCACGCTTCCCTCGCCGCTCTCCTCGTCTGAACGGCGGCGGTAGCTATGTTTAGAGTAAGCTTCCCCACTCCTCATCTTCCTACTGCTCGTGCTTACATCGTGGTGATACTGATCATAATAGCTCAGAGAGGGAATGCTAGATGGCATTTTAATCTCAATGAATTGCATGAACATTTGAGTACATGGATTTGGAGGATGGATTATGATGTATGTGAACCCTAGGCATCATATGAACCCTAGGAAAAATTAGTAATGTTCTAGTGGTAGACACTGAAATATTTCGGTACACACCAGTAGGCACTGAAATATTTCGGAACTGCCCTAGGGAAAATTTGTAATGTTGTAGTGGTGGACACTGAAATATTTCGGTACACACCGGTAGGCACTGAAATATTTCGGTACTGCCCTAGGCAAAATTTGTAATGTTGTAGTGGTAGACACTGAAATATTTCGGTACACACCGGTAGGCACTGAAATATTTCGTTACTACAATTTCAGTACACACCGATGCACACTGAATTATTTCACTACTGCAGTTTCACCGGTACACACTGAAATATTTCAGTACTGCAAATTCTATACAAAGTTGGCATTTTGTCATTTATGTGTGAATTAATCCATGCATCATATGGCCTAACTTTGTACATGAGTTTGGGTCAATTTCATGTCTATTTATTGTTAAAATTATTGCCATGCCATGAAACACAAGACAAGTCACTGACCCAAGCTTGCAAAGATGCCATATCAATGTTGCTGATATGAATATGCATGTTTTCACCAAGTCTTGTGTCTGAATTAAAACTGAGCATTTTTTCTTGATGGTATCCATGGATCTAGAACTCCTATGAATTTGCTCATGTTGGATGTTTTGTTCTCCATCATTTGTACTAGCATTCCGTGCGATTAGATGCCATGACAAGACCCCTGGCATATTTATTTTCTTGCCTCTAACATCACATGTGTGTTTTGCAGGAAAAAACCTTGAGTTCACCAGGCTGGCTGAAGTTGTGAGGCTGGGAGGCTGATGGTGCTGCTACTGGCTGATCCTTCTTCTTTCAGTTTTTGTTCGTCATTTCTCAAGCTGTTGGACCAGGGCTACTTCCCTATGTGCTGTTAATGTATTAAGTAGTTCCTTCGAATTTGTAGTATTAGTTAGTTTGAATGTGGAAGTACCTTAATTTTTAGGAACGAAATGTTGCTATGTATGACCAAGGGTTTCATACCTTAATCTTTGGATAATTAATTATGTGAACTGTTGGATGTGGCACACAACGAAACGCCTCTACCATTGATACTAGTTCAACATGTCGGTCCAATTAGAGACCAGCCACTACCATATAGAACAGTTAGCATTTCATACTACAACCTGGCACGTACAAAACATCACACAGTGGAAGCACATCCCTAAGCACCTTGCATTGTACAAGGTCTTAGAGACAAGCCTCTATCATATATAATAGTTACCATGTCACACTACAGCCTATAAAACATCACACAGTGGAATAATCATAGCTAGTAGAGCATTAGTTACCAGTTAATAATAGTTGCAATCCATCACAAGCAATAGTACCTAGATATGAGTAGATATAGGTACGGTAATACACGACAAGTACTCGCAAACAAGAGCTAACATAACAAGTTCATTTCACATTGATACATGGCCCACCCCAGTTCTAAATGAGGTGGATGGTGATCATCATCCTCAAGTCATGGCGACGGGTGTTCGCAACAGTGAGTAGGATGGCTTGTCCTACCCGAAGATTCTTGGCACGAAGGAACTTCTTCCACCCTGCCCTGCTCAAGACAGTGCGACCATCCGTGTCCACTGCATAGGCACAGCTGGTGATGGAGCCCGTTCTGGTAAGGCGTAGTCCAGCAGCCATGCCTTCTTCGTCCGGGTCGATGCCACAGCTATCAAGTAACCTCTTAGGTAATTTCTGAAAACAGTTGACATGATATATGATCATGCCACGTGCAATTATCAACAAAGCATACACTTCAAGACACATATATCATTGGATTCAACACTGAGCATATATATCATCACATCACTACACTATACGCCAAGCATCAAATTACTACAGTAATTAGGCATATCATTAGATTACTGCGTACACTAAGCATATCATCGCATATTACTACACTACATGCATGTCATAAAATTCTTCACTAAATGAATTCTAAACTAGGCCTCTCATCACAGTACTACAACATGCATATCATATGAACTACTACACTAACTAAGCATGCATATCATGTAATTACCACACTAAGTAACATACCATGATATGCCGTTTAACATTCGTCCTTGTGAGGCGAGTCACGAATGGCTTCCCTAGGTAGTCTTCACGTAGCGGAAGCATGTCCCGGAGGTTGCCGATTTCCTCGTCGCCCAGTCTGAGTCCTTGGGCATATAGGTATTCAACAAGTGGGTTCTCATCATCATCTGAATCGTCATCATCTGAATCAGCACCATCTTCCTCCTCATGAACTTCATCCTCACTATCCGGAATCAAATTTAGATAGATAACAGAAACCCTGGGCCTATCTCTTCTGAAGGAGAAGCTGATCAATTCACCCCCACTAAGACGCATGCGGGCGATGAAACGATCCCAATCATCTCCTCCTGTCTGGGTTACCTTTCGCCCCTTCTCGACCTGCATAGTGTATGGGCCCCCAAGAGCGTCGAAGGTCACGGTGTCTGCGACGAGCTCATTGAATGCCAATCTCACATTGCATGGTACGATCTGTGTAAGATAAAAACAAATAACAGACACAATACATTAGTGGAAATAGCAAAAAAAACAAAAAGAATGTACTGTCAGAAGGTTCATATAAATTGTTACCGCTACAAAAACAAAAGAAGGTTGGAAGTAGATGCCGAACAGCGTGGCAGTAGAAAGGCTGGTCCGGCATCGTGAGTTGCAGCGTCCACATTGTGCTTCCTCCATTCTACATAGAACATGTTGAACTCTAAGTTGAATTGTACATAGTACAATACAAAGATCATACATATAATAAATCATAGTGATAACCTATACTGGCAATGGCCAATCAATCTATTTTCTATCATCTACGTAATAAAGCAATGCCAATGACAATGGAAATGCCCGTCTCATCTAAACCTGGGAATAGTTCGGCATCCAAACTAAAACCAGTCCAATCCACGGCACACATCAAAACCAAACCAATCCAGATATTTTCATTTAGAATCTAGACCAAACCAAACTATACATGCTCGTCATCCCACCCAGTCCAAACCGTTTTCAACTTTTGGATTGAATCCAAAGGTTCAAACCGTGGACAAAGCCATATGCGAGGGCATGTCATGAATCTAGATCAGACATGGCGTCAAAGCTCGAGAGAGCTGACGAGCTCTGGCCGGCAACAGCGGCTCTTGGATTTGAAGCAGTAGTAGGTGGTAGTGGCGGCTCAAACTAATTGATTGATTTGGTCTCAAACCATAGAAACCAAATCAAGATCCAATCCAAAAACTAAGTTTCAGTCCAAACCAATCGGCTCAGATCCGCCTCCGTAGGGAGACGCGGTTGGGGAAGGGAAGAAGAGGGGAGATCTCACGTACTTGCCGGAGTTGGCGGCGGCCGCGCACCGACAGCGAAGAGAGGGGTCGTCGGGAGATGGCGGCGGCGGCCCTGGTCGAGAAGGGGAGAAAGAAAGATGTGGAGTGGTCGAGACGGGGAGAAAGAAAAATGTGGTACATGTGGTGGCTCGGTTGTGTGGATGACAAGGGGACCCACTTGTGAGACCGATAGCAATTGATGGCAAACCGCAGGAGGTGCACGACCGCGTGCACGACCACCACGTCCCCACGTGGAATGGGGACGGCCGGGTGGGTGTGTCAAGCCAAATCGGCACCCGCGGCTTCTCGGTAACTCCAAGAGGCAGGAGCAGTGCATTTCTTCCCCAAATCGGGTAGAAAACCCTCGTCCTCTCCCCACCCTCTCTTCCTTCCTCACCACCTCACCACCCTCTCCTCCTTCCTCACCACCCTCCTCCCTTCCTACGCCTCCCTCCTCCTGTCTTCGACCGACGATGAAGCGCGGGCGTGAAGATGCGGCGGATGAGCCAGAGGCAACCATCGGAGCAGAGCAGTCTGCTGCCGTGGCTGCAGCCGTAGGTGGAGCGGCTGAGTCCGCCATAGCGGTGGAAGCTGGCGGTGCAGCGACCGTTGTGCCTGCTCCCGCTGCCATCGCAGCCGTCGAGGCACCCGTCGGCGAGCACAAGGTCGGGGAAGATCTGGAGGAGGAGGATATGAGAAGGCGTAAGCGCAAGGTGCATGACGAAATCGAAGAGCTCTTCGAGGAGAACGCCATAAAGGAGTTCGACGTAGATTGCAGGAAGGGCAGCGACTTCGACGAGGATGCCATCGACGAGCTATCTGAGGTAGTACTCTGTTTTTTGCTCTGTTTTTTTCATGACAATGGGGTTTTTCTTGTTAACTAGATGAGCATCAATTTCACTTGGGCGTGCTAGTTCTACGTATGTAGGATTGTAGGGATCTAGCATAGATCTTCATGTTGGATGTGGATTTTTAAATCTGATTCACATTCTGATTCCAGCAGATACTCTGGTTTTTTTTCATGGCATTGGGGTTTGTCTTGTTAACTAGATGAGCATAAGTTTCACAAGGGATACATTAATGAAAGAAGTGGGGTAATGAACCCAAATACAAGAAAATGTTCATGGCAGGGATACATTAATGAAAAAAGTGGGTTAAACAATGGATATATGGCAGGATTCTCCATTTGATTCCCAAGGACAGTGACAAAATGTTGTAGTTCCTGATTCATTTTAGTTTATGTAGATGAATCAATTTGCACACATGTTCATATATGATTAGTTTGCACACATGTTCATAGATGATCCATTTGCAAATTCTATACAGATTTCCATTTTGCAAAGGAAGTGATCGCTCCCTTAATAATTATGGGCTGACAGTACATATCCACTGGATACCAAAAAATCAAAACATTTCATCTAGCCAATTTTCCACAGTATGTTATCTAGATGATCACAGCCACATCTCTCATCAATATGAGTAGTGAGACACCCCATAGCTCCTTTACCAATTTCCTTCTGAAACTTATCAGGGTCTAACAATGTTGGAGAAGCAGTATTGCCGCTGTCAGAAAGAATAATGGTTTCTTCATTCCAGTAGATAGAACAAACCCCCCTTGTGTGAAACATGGAGGAGTATAATGAAGCCATTTTTCTGATTCCAATAAGAATTACACCTGTAACAAGTATCAAATATCATTAAACCAAGCCACTTCATGAAGTCTTTCATGTGTTAGTTATGTACTACTTGTGCACTAATCTATAAATGCAACCATTCCACCGTCCATATTTATGCATGTCAATTTCTTTGGCTCAATTATGTATGTGCACATACGCCTTGTTTCTAGCAAATAGATAGTTGCCATGTTACACATGTGTACTTTCAAAACATTGTAATTAAAGTCAATGTACCATAATATATTAGCTGAGTTCTTCTATGTGTACTAATTCACTAATTCACAGGAGGATGATGACGACATGGACTACAACATGGACAGCAGGCACAACAAGAGCCGGTACACCCTAAGGCATCTGATTGCTGGGAAGATCAAGTACCGTTTCTTTGGCAAGATTGGGTGCCCTTTTTGTTGCAAGGTGATCGGTGGCGGCATAGATGGCATGATCCAGCATGCCTTCAGCACTGGCAATGGACATGGTAAGAAGTATAAAGCCAGTACTCTGGCTAAACATGCTGCCTACGCACGCTTTCTCGAGATTGTCAAAGTCAATGAGCCCTACAACATGCATTGAAGAAGGGAGAGAAGTGATGTGCTGCTAGAGTGCTGCTGCTGCCCCAGGACCGCCGTGTCCTCTTATGTTATCTATGTTTCTTTGTTGTTCGAGTATAAAACTGATGTCCTATGGTGTGTCTGAACCTATGCTGAGCGGTGGTTGATCTGCCGTTTATGTTAAGAGTTTGCTGCTACTCTGGTTTAGTGTTCCTAGTTGTTAATACTATTTTGGTGATGCATGTTTAAGCCTTGTACAATGCTAGATGCTTAGGGTGGTGCTTAGAAAAATAAACAGGATTTTTCTGAAGCACTGGTGCCTATTTCTACAGGAGAGACGCCTAGTTATGCGTCTACCCTGTAAAAATAAGCACATGTGCTTAAGAAAAGCCTGGTTTATTTCTATAAGCAACTCCCCTAAGCACCTTGCATTGTACAAGGCCTTAGCAACTCAAGTATCGTACGGTGGTCTATGTTATGGTTGCTGTGTTATTCTGCCGTACGGTGATGCATGCTAGGAACTCTAATAATATGACTATGGTAGTTATAGCTTGGCATGACTATGTTTAGTGTATAACTCAGCATGTTCCTGCCATATCTATGAGCAGTTACAACTAAACTATGCATTAATTTTTGACAAAATTAAAGCATGCAAATGATTGCCAATTCCACCTATTGCCAAATCAAGCTTTGTACTGATGATGCATTAGATATTGCAATAAGTAGAGGATGCTCATGATTGCCAAAAGTACCTATTTCCACTTTCTGATAAGAACTAAACGTGTATCAAATGATGCTAAAAGTAGAGCATGAGCATGAGAATGTATCAATGCATTAGATATTGCAATAAGTAGAGGATGCTCATGATTTCCAAAAGTACCTATTTCCACTTTATGATAAGAACTAAACGTGTATCAAATGATGCTAAAAGTAGAGCATGAGCATGAGAATGTATCAATGCATTAGATATTGCAATAAGTAGAGGATGCTCATGATTGCCAAAAGTAACTATTTCCACTTTCTGATAAGAACAAAACGTGTATCAAATGATGCTAAAAGTAGAGCAGGAGCATGAGCATGTATCAATTGATTGATGCTACCTATTTGTGTTTGAATGGGCTCAACAAAGCTGGTGTTGGTTTATGCTCTCTGCGTGACTGTGATGGTAATGAAGACACTTGGTTGGCTATGGTATTGCTGTCAAATTTTAAGTTTCAGTTCTTTAAGACTCTTTGTTTTTGCTGCTTCCTCGGGATCGACTAGCTTTCTTGGGCGTCCACGTTCTCTCTTCCTTTTGGGGGAGTTGGGTGCACCGGTATCCTTCTGGGAGTTGGATGTGTCAGGTTCGTTGGAACCATCAGGATTGTTGACTAATTGTACGTCCTCTTCTGAAGCATCAGGTAGAACTGCTTGTTGGGCATCGTACACCTCCTTCTATATAAGAGAGAGTGTTGCGTTAGTTCTAATCATGAGACTTATGAAATAAATGATATATTCTTGATGTAGCGCTAACCGTTATGGGGAACTTATATGATTCGAGACGAAGCGCATTGCAATTTGAATGCAGTAAGGCTGTACATATTTTCCACCTGAAAATATCTATCCTTGCCTATATTGGATAACCGACACTGACGTCAGCATAGCTTTCAAGCTAAACAAAGTAGAAATTTAAATTAGGCATTCAATTACCTGGTTCAAAATATCGGTCATTTCATCCCCGTTCCATGACAACATGTACTGCAGTGTCCAAACCGCACAGGAAGTCCTGCGATGTTTAGTTAAAGATTAGTAATCTTATTCGTGTACGCAAATAATAATTTATGAGGCCATGCGTACCCATCGGTCTATTGTGGTATGTTCTCATAGCGTTTTTTGGTCCATTCGGCAAAATTGATGTTCTTAGCTGGTGATATCAACCCTTTCTTGACAGCTTCGTCAATGCAGAACTGAATCGAGTCCACCTAGGGTACGACGAGTTATACATAGGGTTACGGTACTTTGGGAGCTCATGTTCCATGCGGATCAAAAGAGGCAGCAAGAGAACACTTACAAGAGAATCTTCCTTGGTCTTGTAGCAATGATAATTCATGGAGTTCAGAGTCTGAATTTCTTTTTTGTCAAAATTAAACATCATTAGCATCCAATGGTTTTGGTGTACATTCAGTGGGACATGCACCTGCAGTAAAATTTGGGATGGGTTGAGAATCGAAATTTATCGTGTATAGTGTGTATGTAAACTATGAAAGTGTGGAAAACATGTACCTTTCGGTGCCCTACAAATTTTCCTGCTACACGAGCTAACCATGAGGATGCACGTCCAACACGAACCACCCCCTTCATTTGTAACAGCTTTTCAGTTTCTTGAGGGGATATGATTAAGGTAGTATCATTCTCAATTTGGCTAATGCAAGCATATGCCATAATAACCTGCCAAATTTTCAATCATACAATAATAAGACAGTTGTTGCAGTAATGATGTAGAATAGAGTATAATGGGCTTACATCACCATAAATGTATTTGTCGTCCAAATTTCGCTTCAGATTTTCTGCTATGAGGGTAATGTCTCCGATTCTAGCTATTTCAACAGGGTCGTATGTTCCGCGGATGTAAACGGCTGTCTCTATGTCCTCAGCCGTGAACTTGTAATCATTACCAAAGACAGGCTTCATCGGAGTTAATTGTGGTTCCTCATTGTTTTCCGTCACATGTCTTGCACTTGGTGTACTCGAAGTCCCTGTCGTGAATTGGCTAGCCCTAGGAGTTCCTGTCAGGGATGAATTGCACACATTGACTTGATCCTACAATGAACAAAGGTAGTTCATCATTAGTTTGTTACTTTTAGATATTAACGTGTTGGGCCATATTGATCACCTGCACGCCTCCTTTCTGTGACACTGATTGTCGGTTGCTTGTAAATTCGTATTTTAATTCCTGTAACAATGCAAACAATAATGAACATGAAGGAACATATTCATAAAAAATACAAAATGCACAGTATGACATACATGGAGTTCCCTCCTGGGCTTCGACAACCTAGGATTAGTGCCAGTTTTAGTCTTCATGTCGATCAAGTCTTCACCTAGAGTCTGGTATTTGACATCAAATCTGTGCTCAATTTCCATTAACTTCCTGCCTACCTTCTTTTCATGATCAGCAATGCGTGCATTCATGACTTCAACTACCATTTCAATCTGTGTAAACAAAATAAAACCCCATTGATAACAATAGCTAAATGAATGAGGTTCCATGACACCTATTTGTGATATTGCAAAAACAAATAGTCTTTGGAGTACATACTTGCTGGCTACTAAATTGCTGTCCTTGTGATGGTGCTCGATACGAATCATGTTGATGCACATGTTCATCTTTTTTTCTTGGAAAATTATTAGAATTCTCGGATGGTCGTTGAGGAGCACAAATTTCCATGACAGCCTATTTTTATAAAATATAATGAACCACTAGTACCAAATAAAAAATCGGATATAGAAAGTTCAATTGTAGATAGGTACCAGCCCGTTATGAATACCTCCTTTCTCGTAAGCATCGCTTCTTAATGTAGCCATCATGTCGTCCCATCGTGCGATCAATGGAGGGGGTCTAGAAGCATACATTAATCGGCCACTACGCACGTGCTCCCAGTACCAATACTACACAATAAATTAGTTCATCACCATACAGATATGCAACAGAACAATAATTAAAGGACATTAAGTAGTGATCTAGCACTAACCTGGAGCAGAATTAGTTTTCCTTGTAGATTTACGTGATCTCGATTTCTAAACTTGTGAACAGACTTGAAGAAGTGATTAAGTGTGAAACATCCCCAGTTAAATTTCCGAAGGTTTTCAAGATCTGTAACAAGGTTGAGAAATTTCGAGTCCACATAATGTTGTGCTGTTGGTGCTAGAACAGTACCAATTGCGTATAGAATGAACCGTCTCAGGAAATCGCCGTCTGGGGCTTTGGAAGCCCGGATCGCCGTTTCAAGGTCAGAAATCAAAATTTGCCCATTGTTTGCATAGGCGGTAAACAATTTTGTGTCGGTTTGCATTTCCAGATGTGGCTCTATATACTCCCCTTCTATCGGAATGCCAAATATACCTTGCATGTCCTCTTTTGTTATAGGAATTGGTGTTTTACCGATAGTAATGGATTGCATGTCCATATCTATGCTCTTGGCTAGTCTAACCAACATTATGCGCCGTAGAGTCACTTCATGCATCTGGGTTAGACCGCCAAGACTGGTTTCTGATATGATGTACTTTTTGTGGTCTTGTGACAACAGTTTCATGGTTTTTCCGAACCTTGTCCGTGAGTACACTAACTTCATATGACCATGCTTTTTGGCGAGTTCCTGTTACATGCCATTAAATTATACTGAGTACACATGAATTATGTGTACGAAACGATTGTACACTAACAGTCAATTACTTACCGCATCGGTAATTTTGGAGATGGGCTTTTCTCCATTATGAAGGTTCGTATCTGAAACTGACATTGCTGGCTCGTATGCAATGATAAAATCCGGCTCAATTAATCTGAACAAATTGGAAAATGTATAACAAAATTAGCAGAGAATTAATTTTCACAAAATTAACTGGGTCATTTAACATATGATCCACTTATGGGTTTAAGCACAGAACCTATTTGGGTGCAAAACCTATGAGGGTTCAACTACTAAAGGAGCGGCGGACAACGATTATAAAGAGTTACGATCAAGTAATACCTTATCTCGGAGATGGTGCCACCGAGTAGATGGCGGCGGTTAGTGCGTCGGAAACTATAAGTGCCGGTATAGCGCGGTCGACGGCGCAAAGGAAAAACGGCGCGTTCACGCGAGGAGGAGGCGGCGAGAAGAACACTGATGTCCAAGCCCTCAGATCACGTTGGCGGTGGGCGACGAGTGGTGGCCGCCGACTCCTGTATTCCGTGGGCGACCGGCGTCTCTGATCTGATCTTGCAGCGGTCGTGGGAGGTGCGGACGGCCCGGGTGATTAGAATGCGGAGCTGTAATCGCGGGATTTAAGGAGGGGTGGGCCGCGTGAGTTATGTGAGATTTGGATAAATGATATAAAGAAATAAGAAAATCTTGTCAACTCGTTTAGGGGTTTAGGGGTTTAGGGTTATTAGGGTTTAGGGGTTTAGGGGTTCAGTGTTTAGGGTTTAGTGGGGGGGTGGGTGGGTTGGGTTATCAGGGTTTAGAGTTTAGGGTTTAGTGGGGGTGGGGGTGGGTTAGGGTTATCAGGGTTTAGGGTTGAGTGTTGACATGCAAGCCCGGAAATGCACGTGTCAGAGATCGTACTTGCATGTATATGTACTAATGATCCCAAACTTTTTTCATGGCATCCCATGACCACATAGAGAATGCATGCATAATGGTTTCCATGTGGGGCAAAATTTTGAATGTTTTTACGGTTTAGTGGGAGGGGGTTAGGGTTATCAGGGTTTAGGGTTTAAGGGTTTTAGGGTTGACGGAGCTATGTTTGTCTTACGGTGGACGTAGCACACACACCGGACATTGGTGGAGCGTTGGTCTACAATGGATTCCCTCCGGTAGCATCGATCCGGTCCGTTGATTGGCTCGGCCGACAAACTTCGTGCCACATAGAGCATGCATCCATCCACTGGACCGGATCAATGTTGGGTTGGTTTCATACAGGTGAGGAACCCAGCTAGTGCTTTCGGGGTGTTGACATGCTAGGCCGGAAATGCGCGTGTCAGAGATCGTACTTGCGTGTATAATCCCAAACTTTCTTCATGGCATCCCATGACCCCATAGAGAATGCATGCATAATGGTTTCCATGTGGGGCAAAATTTTGAATGTTTTTACGGTTTAGTGGGGGGGGGGTAGGGTTATCACTGTTTAGGGTTTTAGGGTTGACGGAACTATGTTTGTCTTACAGTGGACCTATCACACACACCGGACATAGGTCGAGCGTTGGTCTACAATGGAATCCCTCCGGTAGCATCGATCTGGTCCGTCGACTGGCTCGGCCGACATACTTTGTGCCACATAGAGCATGCATCCATCCACTGAACCGGATCGATGTTGGGTTGGTTTACATGTACATGTACAGGGACCGGAAATGCGCGTGTCAGAGATCGTACTTGCGTGTACATGTACTAATGATCCCTAACTTTCTTCATGGCATCCCATGACCCCATAGAGAATTCATGCATAATGGTTTCCACATGGGGCAAAATTTTGAATGTTTTTACGGTTTCGTGTGTGTGTGTGTGGGTGGGGGGGGGGTTAGGGTTATCAGGGTTTTTTGGTTTTTTGGGTTTAGGGTTTAGGGTTGGTTTACAATGGATTCCATCCGGTACCATCGATCCGTTCCATCCACTGGCCGGGCCGACAACCTTCGTGCCACATTGTTCACATTGTCCAATTAACACTTTGTATAGATTTTTTGGGTAAAAAATGAACGAAATAATGCAACTAATCTGAATGTAACGTTTGGCATGTATCAAACCAAGTAGCCACTATTCCTCAAAAAAACCCAGTTAGCCACTAATTGCGCCAAACATATCTCGTAATTATCAACGAAAATGGGTTGACAATTATTTCTGGAAATTCTTGGAATGAATTTATTGCTCTTCCTTTTTTAGAGAAGAATAAGTTACAAATTTGCTAACATAACAAATTTGTTGTTCAAACAGAAACTGCCTCATCGTGTTGTGCCCCAAGACATGCCAGAATATGGTGCCATAACCATTGTTTTTCATCCTAACTCTTGATGATGCTGCTGTACCTGGGAAATCAAGGGATTTATTTGTTTGTTTCCCATGTTCCACATGTGCCTCTGGAGTTGTTACATCACAACGTAGTAAAATAATTTGCGTTCTTTATAAATCCTTGATGTAATGTGCTACTTTACAAATCATCATTATCGTACTATTTGTGTTAGATCAACTATATTGATGTTCGTGGTACTATGTTATGTTCGGGCTACTATGTTATGTTCGAGCTATTTCCTCTTTGCTAAATTTTATTTTGGAAACAAGAAATCAGTTTTCAATTTTATTTGTCCTTTCCAATAGATTACAAATGAGCTTTTCCTTGGTCTGGTCATACAAGGCATTAAGCACAAATGACATTGCTTATACAGAAGCTGACTGAAATAATTTGTTAAGAACTTCTAATGAGTGATGATCAACAAGTAAACAAATCCCACAACAATTATTGAAAAATAAAATCCCGCGGCCATCAGATTTGCGTGCTTATTCAGATCGATCAACTGCCTTAAGTTATTGTTCATCTTCTTCAATTCCACCTTGAGTTCCGCATCCGCCACCATCAGAGGAACATTGGCATAGCCCTTATTATCCACCGCCGATGGCAGATCTGCCTCTAGGGTTGCCCCATGCCTCAAATCAATGGGAAAATCAATTAAGCCATCCGTTTGAAGCCTCTCAACGTATTCATCCAGCCACTCAAAATGCTTGCATGTTTTCAGCTTCTGAAATAGGGAAGGGAAACCCTAAATTCCAATTCCAAGGAAATAAATATAAATCTGGGGTCAGAATTCATAGCAAAAAGACACAATAGAACATAGATTTAACCTTCCCTGCTTATGGTTTGCTCTCGCATTTCACAAATTCCCGCCCATGGTTTCCATTCTTCTCCGATATGGTTGTCAAACGCTTAAGTGGCGTGATGCGTGGGCAGTCGGGGCATCTGGTCATCGGCAGTGAACCATACCGCGGCCATGATGACGGAGAGGCCGAACTGGACATGGACATCTCTCGTCTCTCACCGTCCGCCGGTGATGGCAGGCTTCGTCACCGGAGAAGAATAACAATTTGGTGGGGCAAGGGAAAGGGAGGCAATGGTGGGCGGCGGCTTGGCATGGGCACGGCGATGGCTCGGGCTTCCGTGATATGTGGTTGGACCCGCGGTCAGTGCACATGTTTTGGAAGCCCCGAAAAGATCACACTCGTTAAAAAAAACTTGCATCGAAGCGCATTACTTCAAAATAACTAATTAACCCTACAATCACGGATATATACCTTCCCATTATACCGCATATCTACCCTATCCTAACCACCCCAATCTACCTTGTTTCTCCTCACATAGCCATCGCTAGGATCACGCCATCGCTTCTCAAGCGACCACGCCGACGCCGGATTAAAAAGGTCTCCTCCACGGCTCCTCCCATCTTTGATTGCAGTGCTGATTATTTTGTCCATTGATTCGACCAAGAAGTCATTTCCGAAGAGATTAGAAAATCCAGGTTTTGCCATAGTTGAGTAGTTCTGGTGTAATTCGAGTACAGGATGTCATGCAAGAGCTTTTTGATTGATAGTTTGTAGTAGTTGATCGTACGAACTGGTTCTGAATATTTTTTCACGGCCTGTGTTTGCGTTGTGTTTGCGCCGAATTTGAACATTTTAAAAACCCATGGGGGGCCGCGACTGGGGGGGGGCATCACGCCCCTAGTGCGCGGTTTAGCGCCGGTGCGCCCCCAGGGGGCGATTTTTTGCCCCTCCTGGGGGGCCAACGGCTGGAGATGCCCTTAGACAGAAACTTCAGAACTTCAGAACTAGTATTGCATTTACTTCAAAACTTCAGAACTATTGCATCTACTTCAGAAACATCAGAAACTACTAATTAGACAGAAACTTCAGAACTTCAGAACTAGTATTGCATCTACTTCAGAACTTCAGAACTATTGCATCTACTTCAAAAACTTCAGAAACTACTAATTAGACAGAAACTTCAGAACTTCAGAAACTTCAGAACTTCAGAAACTTCAGAACTTCAGAACTAGTAATGCATCTACGTCAGAACTTCAGAACTATTGCATCTACTTCAGAAACTTCAGAAACTACTAATTAGATAGAAACTTCAGAAACTTCAGAACTGGATGTTTTTACCATTTGGTTGCCGCGGTGATGTGGTATACCAGGACGAGATCCTCCACGCATAACTGCAGAACTGCAGCCATTTGCGGAGGTTCGTCTTCCCTGGTATACTCGACATCAACGCCGATCGACCGAGAAACCATGCCGCCGATCCTCCTCCTCATGTCGTGGATCCTCTTGTCGGTTTCGTCTGGATTGCTAGTGCATACGACATCCAGCTTCTCCTTCAGGTGGATATCAACCATGAGCGGCATGGTGTAGTCTTGCTTCTGCCCGGGGACCGGAATGTCGTCGTCGACCACCAGCGGCTCCTTGCCAGACGCCTCACCACGGTGATGCTTGGCAGACGGAGGGGAGTTGCTCCATGATGCCTCTGCCATTCTCTTGGCAGACGGAGGGGAGTTGCTCCACGATTCCTCCGCCATTGCCCTCCTGGCCAGCGATGGTGGAGGCAGAGGGGAGTTGCTTGATGGTGGAGGCAGAGGGAGGCAGAGGGAGGAAGATGGAGCGGCAATGGAATGAGGAGGGAGGCAGAGGGAGGAAGATGGAGCGGCAATGGAATAGGAGGGGAGTTACCTGCGTCGTGGTTGTGGGGAGTTGCCAGTGGAGGGGAGACGTGGGGAGTTGCCAGTGGAGGGGAGACGTGGGGAGTTGCCAGTGGAGGGGAGACGTGGGGAGTTGCCTCGAAAACTCAATGCCCTTTGGCCCTCGAAAACTCTGGAGGGAAGACGTGGACCCTTTGGTTTCTCCTGTTTCTGAAACAAAACAAAAAAATAACAGCCATATTTTGCTCTAAAATTAATGATCACTGCAACCATATTAGGAATCAAAAATGGCACCAAAACAGTCACTGCAGCCATCCAAAATGGCACCAAAACAGCACCAAAACAACATCAGCCAAAACAACATCCTGTGGCGCACCAGTAGTGCGCCATTAGAAGGCAAAATCGGTGCGCCACTAGCATGCCTTTTCCTAGTAGTGTTGGCAAGAACAAGCTAGAGTTGTACACACCCTGATTTAATGCTGCATTTTCCAAGTTTTTGAATTTTTTTGAATTTATAATGCCCTCTAGACTGACTGCTGAAAACATCGGTCTATGCCTCAAGGGGGCATTGTAAAATTAATTTTTTAAAAATTTTCTTTCATAGACATGTTTGGCACATGTGGGTCACCATGTACAAGATAATTTGGGTGATTTGGAGGTGGTGGAAAAATTCACCTTTTTTCAAAAACTGGCTTAAGTTAGACCAAATGGTCCCTCCGGAATGCGGGCATTTTTTCGACCACCTCCAAATCACCTCAATTTTGGCACAGATGATCTATTCCACAAACAAAACTAGGTTTCCAAGTTTTTGTATTTTTTTGAATTTATAATGCCTTCTAGACCGACTGCTGAAAACATCGGTCTATGCCTCAAGGGGGCATTGTAAAATTAAATTTTTTCATAGACATGTTTGGCACATGTGGGTCACCATGTACAAGAAAATTTGGGTGATTTGGAGGTGGTGGGAAAATTCACCTTTTTTCAAAAACTGGCTGAAGTTAGACCAAATGGTCCCTCCGGAATGCGGGCATTTTTTCGACCACCTCCAAATCACCTCAATTTTGGCACAGATGATCTATTCCACAAACAAAACTAGGTTTCCAAGTTTTTGTATTTTTTTGAATTTTTTTGAATTTATAATGCCCTCTAGACTGACTGCTGAAAACATCGGTCTATGCCTCAAGGGGGCATTGTAAAATTATTTTTTTCAAAATTTTCTTTCATAGACATGTTTGGCACATGTGGTTCACCATGTACAAGAAAATTTGGGTGATTTGGAGGTGGTGGAAAAATTCACCTTTTTTCAAAAACTGGCTTAAGTTAGACAAAATGGTCCCTCCGAAATGCCGGCATTTTTTCGACCACCTCCAAATCACCTCAATTTTGGCACACATGATCTCTTCCACAAACAAAACTAGGTTTCCAAGTTTTTGTATTTTTTGAATTTTTTTTGAATTTATAATGCCCTCTAGACCGACTGCTGAAAACATCGGTCTATGCCTCAAGGGGGCATTGTAAAATAATTTTTTTCAAAATTTTCTTTCATAGACATGTTTGGCACATGTGGGTCACCATGTACAAGATAATTTGGGACCTGCATGCAAGAGTCGGGGACCTGCATGCAAGAGTCGGGGACCTGTATGCAAGAGTCGGGGACCTGCATGTGAATAGTGATTCATCAAGGCCTTGACAGCTACTGGCACAGCGGCTGCCGCCCGATTTGCATGCAGCAAAGATGAACGTGCATGGAGGTTTCTCAAAGATTTCCAAGCACACCCCAGTGGGCCCCGCTTATTTAAAAAATACGTCAGTCATTATTGCTCTGTAAATGAAGAATATGCATGACAACCATAGTAAGGGTGAAGAATCATATTCATCCTACAATGAGGACCAACGCTTGCTAAAATCACCTCGATGAAGGTATTTAAGCAGGTAAAGGAGCTGCTCGAGGGGCGAGGTGGGACTATTTTTAGTTAGACGAGAACAACGCGCGAGATCGTACGCGACGTGGGCCGTCCGGAGCTGCAACCTCGGATGGGCCGGTGTTTGGGTCGACATAGGAAAACGGCCTGCCATGCATGCATGGCGTCGGTAGTCTCGCCTAAACGATGGACACGCACCGAGCCAGCCATGCAAACCGTGGGATCGCGCGGGAGATCCGTCTGGAGGCCGTGTGTGCGTGCAGAAATACATCACAATAATTATTCTACTCGACAATAACAAGTGCTCCATGCTAGCCCTTATTCCTGTTCGAAATACATCATCATTCTTAAAGTTGGACATCAAATGATACACATAGAAAATAGAAACGAAAGATGTTGAACTAATACAGTAACATGGCAGTACAACCGCACTTCACTAAATTACTGTCACGATGAAATAGAATGTAAAGACCACGTCACACAAAGCTGAATGGCACACGACATTCTCTGGCTCATCGTCGGTTCATGCTGTATGTAGATATCACAGTTCAGCCTCGAGATCCTACACAGAAGAATACAATAAATCACGTGGACATCAATTATGAGTAAAACACATGCAAAAAATAAATATGAACATATTTCGTACCTCTAGCAATTTAGCGCATTTACGTTGATTGTGACCTGATTTCTTGCAATAGCCACAGATATTCTGTGATCTTGACTTCTTTGTCTTTGCTTGCAGCCTTTTCTTCGGTGCACCTCGTCCTGGCACATGCACGGGATCGAGAACCTTATCAACTTTCTCCGAGTGCGGCATCAACGGGCCAAACCTAATGCTGTTATGCTGAGCATTAGTTGACTCCTTGTTGTCAGCTTGTTCAAAACTTGATTGCTTGCCATGATCTTGTGCTTGCAAAAGCATCTTTAGACGGTGATAGTCCTCATCAGAGTGGCATGCCTTGAAACTTGCGGCGTGACTACAATTCCGCAACTCGCGGTACCTCTACAGGCTTACCGAATAGTCATACATCTGGTTTTTTCTGGTAGGTGTGTATGCACATTTTGCATTCATGGTCCACCTAGTGGGAACGCAACAACCGGGCAGAATTGTTTGTTTTAAAATCCCCAATATGTAAAAAATGTGGGAACATGGTGTGCCTGCGCATTCCAGCTTACGGCAAGAACTCACCCTGTGCAAAAGACCTCCTGGCTCTTCAATGCGCACTCCAAACTTTTTATCCATTCTTTCCTGCTTGGACACAACATAAGTGGAATCTTCTGATCCATCTAGTATCTCTCTGATCTGACATTTGCTGACAGCATCTATGCTCCATAAGACCATCTTAAAGACACTAGGTATGAAAACTGTTGCGACGTGTTTCTCAAGCGGCGAAGCATTTTCCTCTGTAAATGGAACAGACTGCAAGGCTTCGACGTCATGGAGAGCTTCGTTAATCCGTCGCGACGCAAGGCAACGCTCATAGTGCTCTAGCATTTCAAACAACGACATCTTACCCTCAAGATGCGTATGTAGCACAGAGTTCAAGCTCTCACTCCTCTGATTGCTGCTCAATCCTAGGAAACAACGCCCCTCAAGATATGGAGCACACCACAACTTTCTCATTTGATACATCTGATGCAGCCAAGACTCCTCACTGGTTACTTTATTCCGTTGTAAGAATTGTATCCATTTTATCTCATGCTCTTCAATGGAAGAAGTATCATAAATGAAAGATCTGAATTCCTCCTTTACGTCGTCATCATGCAGATGGCGTACAATGTTCTGCTGAATGTGCCATATACATAGTCTATGGTTTGAGTCTAGCCAGACCACCCTTATTGCTCTCTGCATTGCAAGGTCCCCATCTGTGATCACAGATATCGGATGCTTCTGTGCCATGCAATCAGAAAAGGTCCACAACATCCACTCGTATGCCTGGCTTGTTTCATGAGAAATTATACCACAGCCAAAAATAACAGTGCTGCGGTGGTGATTCAACCCGACAAACGGCACGAATGGCAGATTGTATTTGTTGGTTCTGTATGTGCTATCGAAAATAATGACGTCTCCGAAAGCCTCGTAGTCATGTCGCGACTGACTATCAGCCCAGAACAGTCCCTTCAGATGGCCATGCTCGTCTACCAAGTACTTGAAGAAAAAATCCACATCTCGCTCTCGCCTCTCCATCATGTGAATGATCACCGTATTAGCATCACCGGCACTGATTGTCTCCTGCTTATTAGCATGGCAGAAATTATAAACGTCCCTCTTTATGCATCCAACCTTATCAAATCCACCGTATTGAAAGCACAAAATATCCATAATACGGTATTTGCGGATCCCACATTTTTCCATGTCCGCATTGTCCGCTTTCTGCTCATCGCTAATTCATCTGTGCGAACGCAGCAGACAAGAAAGATCCCGTGGGGCTAGAGGATGGCTGTGCTCATCGATGAAATCTTTGACAAACCACCGACCGGTTTCCTCCTGTCTCGTAATGACCAATTTAGCATTACACCCAACATGAGTTAAACTTCGTGGCCTCCTCTTTCTATCTTCCATCTTTCTTTTCATGTGCTTCTCTTCGCGAAACCCTTGACGACTACACACAATTTCCCTTAAAATTATGTATTTGTTGGATCCATCCCACTCAACGTAGCTTTTCCTCGCACTAAAACCTTTTTCAAGAGCATATTTGTTGTAGAATTCATAGCCTTCAGCCTCACTATCAAACATCTTGCTGAAAACATTTAGATACTCGAACATACTCTCATCACTTGCATACGCCATGTCTTCCTGCATATGACATGTGAGGGAAACCAATCATCAACATCTTTCTGTTTATCAATGTTGCAGGTGTAAAATAGCTCATAGGCAAAGACAAGTGCATGGAAAAGACTTTGCTCGTTTGACATGTGAGGGAAACCAATCATCAACGTCCAACAAGTAGTATCTCATCTTCCTTTAAACTATATTTCATGCACTATGCAAACCTAAAGTGATGATGACTTTAATAAACTAAATTAAGTGAACTATGGAACCAGTATCTCATCTTCCTTTAGTATATCTCATCTCAAATGTCAAGTAAGTCACTTTTTTCTGCAGTACCAAAGGAAGTAAGCAATGCCCTCAACATCTTACTTAAACAAACATGATGCGATTAGCTCAAGAGAAACTATGCCACGATGAAGCTTTCCATTCGTTGTTCTAGTCCGTACCCGGATCTTGTGGGGTTGAGGTTGTACTGCATGCACGGTGGAGGAGCGCAACAGCCAAGAGAACGAGCAGAACGCCAAGCCGAATTCATACCTTAAGGATGGTACGCGCGAAGAGATGGGATCGCCCGCCGCGGTCGCCGCCGATTCAGCCGGCGCAGATCCGGCCTTCTTCTTCTTCGGTGATGGCGTGGGGGGCTGGGGTTGGGTGGGTGGAGGACGAGGACGATGAATTTATTCCTCTCGCCGGGCAGGTCGAGGACGGAGAAGGTCAGGAGCGGCGAGAGGCGACGAATAGATCGGAGGAGGATTCTGAACTGGATCGAGTAGACATGGATCTGGTCCTCAGGTGATCGGTTCAAGAAAAGATATTTCCCCCTGGACCATTATGCCCTTATCGCAATTAACATATTAAATTTAATCAATTAAAATTCCCCGCAAGATCTGACGGCTAATAAAAATCAAACATGATCAGACATGTAAGTACTGCTAAGTACTCCGAGTACTAACCCAATCACCGTAAAACAGCTCTAAATTATGGGTGAAAATTTTCCCACCAATGAAAGGATGTTGATTTCTTTAACGCCTAGAATCCACAGGTAGAATCTAAGGGTGTGTACACTTTGAAGACACACAGCAACCACAACAAATTGTGTTATACAATGGATTATCTCTCGGTGTTTGCATATATATCTCTATACAACTAGTAATTTCTTGTAAACAGTAAAAGGATGTTGTGGTAGAAATTTCTTGTAAACAGTTAAAGTGACCCCTTAGTCACGAAAATGTGGACCTTTTCATTCAGGTATTTTTGGCCCTCTATTATTTACAGCAACTTGATTTCGAAATAAAATAGATCCATGTAACGTCTACATTACACCACATCAACTCTTATTGACTAATTGCGTTAAAAAACTCTTATTGCCTAATTAATAGTGTAACTTCTAAAAAAAACCGGTGCTGGTCTACGCAGCCTCACATGCATTTGAACCGTCAAGTTCGAAAAGATGGCATGATTTGAGCCTCTGGTTGTAATGGCCGTTATCAGGTTGTTCTATAATGTACGTAACATTATAACCTAGTGTATCTAATCTGGCAGCTGGAAGGTCCTAGGAAACTATACATGGTACAGATAAGTATATGAAACAATCAACACGTACGTCATCCATGGACCTTGAAAGTGAGCAGGGTATGTCCGTTTCGAATACTCAACTAAACTGTTCTATATGGCAGATCATGATGTTTCAGACAAGAGCGTCGTTGGATGTACGAGGATTACTTGGCGCCTTGATGTTGATTGATAACCTTATCGGAAAATGCAAAAGAAGGGTGTTGTTTGTAATAACATACATGTAGCGGGCTTTTCTGGCTTATACAAACTTAGGTTTTGTTTTAAACCAGTACTTATGAATAGCATTGCTCTTCCGGAGAAAAGGGGTAGACCCACGCAGCCAGAAGGCTGAAAATGTGAAACACGCTGAAGCATATGAGGACAAGCAATCATGTCACCGGCACCAAGATTTGTTAACAATAAATAGTTTTCCAAATGTATGACCTTTTCAAATATGTGGTGATCATTTTTTCATTTTTTCATAATACAATACATTTTTTATATATTTAAACTTTTTTAACATTTTTTTGAAACCGAGACAAAAGATTTGCCTCATTCATTAATTAAGAGAGAAGAGAGTTCATAGTGCAATACATCGGCTCCACAACATAGCCCGTCAGAGAAGATACAACACCACCGAAAAAAGTAGGACTACTCTCGCGGCATGATGACACTCATATGCCTAGCCCCTGCAGCGACCCATAGTTTGGCCTCGTCCTGGATGAGCTTGAGGATGTAGAAGGGAGGCGTGGACTTCTTTCTAAACACTGTAGCATTTCTCTCGTTCCAAACAACCCAACACACAAGCATAGTGAGGAAAGCCATGGCCTTCCGATGCGCGGTATTAGCCTTCGACATATTGGTCCACCAACTCTTTGTGTTCTGCTCAGCCGCCCACCTATTAATCTCCAGTGCTCCTAATCCCAACCACTCCTTCACCATTCGCCAAATCCGTGTTAGAAATTTAGGTTTTTCGGTCTACCTCCTAATTCCTCTGCGCTTATCCGTGGTGCCACTTACAATTCGCATATCTGAGGCTAGGGGGTAGGGACCTTCTTATACTGTCTTTCCAAAGAGTCCACCTCTTATATAGATATAAGATTCCTAGTTTTCCACTAGTTTCCGGGATAGAGTCCAGATCAAATTACCAACCACGATCATATTTGTCTGTTAACGGATTTTACCCGTTATGTCCCTGGAGCACGCGCTCGTGAGCAACGCGTCATAATAGAGTGTAAATTTCTCTAATTATGTAGACCAACATTAGGGCTGTAATCTAATTATACGATCTAGCTCCTTCCAATCATCAGTGTACCCGGGTAGTCTTTTCAATATAAATAGTATATTGCATTCCACTGATAATCGACTAGCTTCCTTAAGCATATTAAACTTAAGTACGTTCCAACAAGTGATAATTCCATGATAATCAGACAAAGTAATTCCACGCACAAATACATGTATAATTCCATAATGAGGTATTCCGAATATTAGTAATTCCTAGTAATTTGAATATAGTTGCAGGACACATAATTCCAACATCTCCCACTTGTCCAAAACGATCATTCAAATATTCGTAAACCCATAGCCTTAACATGCTTACCAAATACCTCGTGACTAATAGGCTTAGTCAAGGGGGTAGCAACCAGGTTAACACTACGTTGAAAATCCAAAGAAATATATAGTGATACCTTCCCTCAGTAAGTTTCCTTGTTGTGACACTTAAGATCACTAGAGACCTTTAGTTTCCGCCTAGTTATTCCAGCATAGCTGTCCTCGGCGCCTCGAGTATTATTTCCTCAGGTGTAATTCCACCTTTATAGGCACCTTGAGTATTTTGTTTCCTCAAGTGAAATTCTGCATCAATTATTTTCCACCACATATATAATAATATGATTAATTCCACATCGAGTCAAGTATAAGATAACCATGTTGAATAAATTTTCAAAACCGCATAAATATGGAATCCAATTAGTAAATGAAGTTTCATAATTAACCATGTGTTGAAAGAAATTTGGTCAGTGAACCTGCACCATATTAGCACTACAAAAAAATGAATATGCGTACCTGAACTTATTTCTCATCTTGTAGATAGAGTAATAGTTTCCTCAATGTGTTTACCTTCAATAAAAAATTCAGAACAATTGACAAGTTGTGATGCACTTTCCACAATCTTATATGATGTGTGATATTCCCTTAGCTGCTCGTCTTTCCTTCCACTGCTTGAATGCAGCATAAATTCCGGTAGCTAAGGTATGATAATATAATGAAGATACATATCAATTCCAGTACCATTTATTATTCCATTTTTTTAGGAGTTCAAATATAGTTCCTCACTGAGTATGATTCCCTTTATCAAAGGTATTTTAATAGATTTGCAATTTTCCATAGAGAAACACTTAAAAATATTTTCTATGTATTTCCACTCGTAAAACATAGGATGCTTCAAATGTTCCTTTCATATGAAAGTTAAAAGATGACCAAGATTTCACTTCCATCAATGTGACTTTATCATTGCAAACAACAAAACAATGTTAACGTATACAATAATAATGCAAAATACTTTACACTTACATTTGTAGATGACCGCCTTGCTTCATTTAGAAAACCATATATATGACTTGCTATTCCATTGATGTGAAGATTGTTATAAGACCATACATGAATATACTCAATTTGCATACCATGTCTTTAGTTCCTCTTTCCCAAAATTCCAGGAGAGAGAGTTTCCACAAAGTATATTTCCCTCTGTATGAATAACTGAATAACAAGAGTGACATTATAATATTCCGGTGAGCCAAATATCCTTACAAAAAAATATCACTTCCGGACAGTAGGCTTGCGGTTATTTGGTATGATATTAAGTTCCCAAACTATGCTCTTCCTCGTTTGAGTTTATTCCTTCCCGCTATTCTTCCACCCATAGTTGACATTGATAAACAAACATAAGAGAATTTAGTGATTCCTCTAAAATTTAGAGTGACATCCGCCAACAACACATAACAATTATCCAAACATGATATTCCAAGCTTATTCCTCCCACTTATCCTAAGCATGTCATGTTGGGAGTGTCACTTGTAGTTTCCTTGGGGTCAAGATTATATTTTAGTATGATTGTCAATAATTCCACCCTGATCATAAAAATGATTGTATTCCTATTTTCCACCAGTATTCTTTTTCCAGATAACTAAGGAAACACCCTTTGATTCACTAGAATAACCATAAAAATTACCTGGTGTGCGCTTTGTAATAACCGAGACTTTCATGCCAAAATAGAAGATTTCCTTCTAGCCAAGTGACTGTAGTAGATGGAGAATGATATCAACAAGTGATAGTATGCAATGCTTCTTTCCAAAGAAACAAGGGGGTATGCAAGACAGTTAATTCCTCCATTCAATTGTGGAGTGTACGGTATATTACAACGGTGAATAGTTCCATGCTCTTTACATACAAATGATATATTGCTGAAGTGTAATCCCCCCACCAATCAGTTGTTGAAACTATGATATTATTTAATCAACTGATTATCCACTTCAGTATAACATGTGTTAAGCACAATAAAACATTCCGACTTGTATTTTGAAATAGTATAAACATAACCATATCAAGTGCAATAATCAATGATGAGATAAAAATAAATAACCTGGCCTCTAGCGGGAGTGCAAAGAAAGATACCATAAGGTTACCAAAGTAAATAATGATGTGAAGCTTTTTATTTTCCCACCTTCAGAAAAGGTGTATATAAACCAAAAATACCATCATATATGCTTCACAAGGTACCATAGTCCTCCCACTAAAGTCTAGAATTCCATAATCAATAAGCCAATTCATTTAGTTCCAAGATATGTGACCAAGTCCACTAGTAGAAAAAGAGTCAAATGTGAAGCACATTACTGCCGGTTTGAATTTGAGCCGGCACTAATGTGTCCATTAGTGCCGGTTCCAACGGCTAGGCGGGCGGACATCATTAGTACCGGTTCGTGGCGAACCTTTAGCACCGGTTCGTGCCACGAACCGGTACTAAAGTGAGTGGTGGCAGGATGTTGTCAGTACGGGGGCCCTCCAGCACCTTTAGTACCGGGTCGTATCACGAACCGGTACTAAAGGTCGTCCTACATACACCATTTGTCCACCCGAGCTCGCTCTGTTCTTCCCCTTTCCCCTCTCCTCTCTGTTCTTTCCCTCTTCCTCTGAAGCTCATCACACATTTTGCCCAAAATTTGTCAAGATTTGAAGGCCCCCATTCATTCAAATGATCACAAAGGTTAGCAACTTTGTCCTTTCATCTCTCAATGCTAGATTAGCTCTTGCAATGCTTTATATAGTGATTGATTTGTGCGTTTAGTAATTTGGGAGGAATTATATATATGTGCTAGTATTTGATTTTATGCAATCCGAGGTCAAAAATAACACTTAGTTTGCATATGTAGGTGTGGTTTACTTAGTGCCTTCTAAATCTCCGTCGTAACCACCGTCGATCACCCGCAACGTCCCGTCGCCGGCACCACCTTGTGGCGAGCCTCTTGTTCATGAATGTTTTATATAAAAATTGATGTTTTTGTGATTTGGATATATAGTTACTCGTATAATTATCTTACCCATACGTTGTTTGTTATACATAGTGTTGGGGAACGTAGAATAAATTCAAAATTTTCCTATGTGTCACCAAGATCTATCTATGGAGTCATCTAGCAACGAGGGAGGAGTGGATCTACATACCCTTGTAGATCGCGCGCGGAAGCTTTCAAGAGAACGGGGTTGATGGAGTCGTACTCGTCGTGATTCAAATCACCGATGATCCTAGTGCCGAACGGACGGCACCTCCGCGTTCAACACACGTACGGAACGGAGACGTCTCCCACGCCTTGATCCAGCAAGGAGGAGGGAGAGGTTGGTGGAGATCCAGCAGCACGACGGCGTGGTGGAAGTAGCGGGATTCCAACAGGGCTTCGCTAAGCGCTGCGGGAGGAGGGAGATGTGTCATGGGAGGGAGAGGGAGGCGCCAGGCCTTAGGTATGGTTGCTCCTCCTTTTCCCCACTATATATAGGGCCAAGGGAGAGGGGGGAGGCGCAGCCCTTGCCCCTTCCTCCAAGGAAGGGTGCGGCCAAGGGGGGGAGGAGTCCATCCTCCCCAAGGCACCTCGGAGGTGCCTTCCCCCTTTAGGACTCTCCCCTTTTTTCTCTCTCTTGGCGCATGGGCCTCTTGGGGCTGGTGCCCTTGGCCCATATAGGCCAAGGCACACCCCCTACAGCCCATGTGGCCCCCCGGGGCAGGTGGCCCCACCCGGTGGACCCCCGGGACCCTTCCGGTGGTCCCGGTACAATACCGGTGACCCCGAAACTTGTCCCGATGGCCGAAATAGCACTTCCTATATATAATTCTTTACCTCCGGACCATTCCGGAACTCCTCGTGACGTCCGGGATCTCATCCGGGACTCCGAACAACTTTCGGGTTACCGCATACTAATATCTCTATAACCCTAGCGTCACTGAACCTTAAGTGTGTAGACCCTACGGGTTCAGGAGACATGCAGACATGACCGAGACGTTCTCCGGTCAATAACCAACAGCGGGATCTGGATACCCATGTTGGCTCCCACATGTTCCACGATGATCTCATCGGATGAACCACGATGTCAAGGACTTAATCAATCCCGTATTCAATTCCCTTTGTCTAGCGGTACGATACTTGCCCGAGATTCGATCGTCGGTATCCCGATACCTTGTTCAATCTCGTTACCGGCAAGTCTCTTTACTCGTTCTGTAACACATCATCCCGTGATCAACTCCTTGATCACATTGTGCACATTATGATGATGTCCTACCGAGTGGGCCCAGAGATACCTCTCCGCTTACACGGAGTGACAAATCCCAGTCTCGATTCGTGCTAACCCAACAGACACTTTCGGAGATACCTGTAGTGCACCTTTATAGTCACCCAGTTACGTTGTGACGTTTGGTACACCCAAAGCATTCCTACGGTATCCGGGAGTTGCACAATCTCATGGTCTAAGGAAATGATACTTGACATTAGAAAAGCTTTAGCATACGAACTACACGATCTTTGTGCTAGGCTTAGGATTGGGTCTTGTCCATCACATCATTCTCCTAATGATGTGATCCCGTTATCAATGACATCCAATGTCCATGGTCAGGAAACCGTAACCATCTATTGATCAACGAGCTAGTCAACTAGAGTCTTACTAGGGACATGGTGTTGTCTATGTATCCACACATGTATCTGAGTTTCCTATCAATACAATTATAGCATGGATAATAAACGATTATCATGAACAAGGAAATATAATAATAACTAATTTATTATTGCCTCTAGGGCATATTTCCAACAGTCTCCCACTTGCACTAGAGTCAATAATCTAGTTCACATCGCCATGTGATTAACACTCACAGGTCACATCGCCATGTAACCAACATCCAAAGAGTTTACTAGAGTCAATAATCTAGTTCACATCACTATGTGATCAACACTCAATGAGTTCTGGGTTTGATCATGTTGCTTGTGAGAGAGGTTTTAGTCAACGGGTCTGAACGTTTTAGATCCGTGTGTGCTTTACAAATCTCTATGTCATCTCCTAGATGTAGCTACCACGTTCTATTTGGAGCTATTCCAAATTGTTGCTCCATTATACGTATCCGGCATCTCTACTCAGAGCTATCCGGATAGGTGTTAAGCTTGCATCGACGTAACCCTTTACGACGAACTCTTTTACCACCTCCATAATCGAGAAAATTCCTTAGTACACTAGTTACTAAGGATAACTTTGACCGCTGTCCTGTGATCCATTCTTGGATCACTCTTGTACCCCTTGACTGACTCATGGCAAGGCACACTTCAGGTGCGGTACACAGCATAGCATACTGTAGAGCCTATGTCTTAAGCATAGGGGACGACCTTCGTCCTTTCTCTCTATTCTGCCGTGGTCGAGCTTTAAGTCTTAACTTCATACCTTACAACTCAGGCAAGAACTCCTTCTTTGACTGATCCATCTTGAACACCTTCAAGATCATGTCAAGGTATGTGCTCATTTGAAAGTACCATTAAGCGTTTTGATCTATCCTTATAGATCTTGATGCTCAATGTTCAAGTAGCTTAATCAAGGCTTTCCATTGAAAAACACTTTCCAAATAACCCTACATGCTTTCTAGAAATTCTACATCATTTCTGATCAACAATATGTCAACATATACTTATCAGAAATTCTATAGTGCTCCCACTCACTTCTTTGGAAATACAAGTTTCTCATAAACTTTGTATAAACCCAAAATCTTTGATCATCTCATCAAAGCATACATTCCAACTCCGAGATGCTTACTCCAGTCCTTAGAAGGATTGTTGGAGCTTTGCATACTTATTAGCATCTTTCAGGATTGACAAAACCTTCCGGTTGTATCACATACAACCTTTCCTCAAGAAAATCGTCAAGGAAACAATGTTTTGACATCCTATCTGCAAGATTTCATAAATAATGCAGTAATCGCTAATATAATTCCAACAGACTCTTAGCATCGCTACGAGTGAGAAAGTCTCATCATAGTCAACTCCTTGAACTTGTCGGAAAACATCTTAACGACAAGTCGAGCTTTCTTAATGGTGACATTTACCATCATTGTCCGTCTTCCTTTTAAAATCTATCTGCACTCAACAGCCTTACGACCATCGAGCTGTTCTGCCAAAGTCTACACTTTGTTTTCATACATGGATCCTCTCTCGGATTTTATGGCCTCGAGCCATTTATCGGAATCCGGGCCCACCATCGCTTCTCCATAGCTCGTAGGTTCATTGTTGTCTAGCAACGTGACTTCCAAGACAGGATTACGTACCACTCTGAAGTAGTGCGCATCCTTGTCATCCCACGAGGTTTGGTAGTGACTTGATCTGAAGTTTCATGATCACTATCATAAGCTTCCACTTCAATTGGTGTAGGTGCCACAGGAACAACTTCCTGTGCCCTGCCACACACTAGTTGAAGAGACGGTTCAATAACCTCATCAAGTCTCCACCATCCTTCCACTCAATTCTTTCAAGAGAAACTTTTCCTCGAGAAAGGACCCGATTCTAGAAACAATCCCTTATTGCTTTCGGATCTGAGACAGGAGGTATACCCAACTGTTTTTGGTGTCCTATGAAGATGCATTTATCCGCTTTGGGTTCGAGCTTATCAGCCTGAAATTTTTTTCACATAAGCGTCGCAGCCCCAAACTTTTAAGAAATGACAGCTTAGGTTTCTCTAAACCATAGTTCATACGGTGTCATCTCATCAGAATTACGTGGTGCCCTATTTAAAGTTAATGTGGTTGTCTCTAATGCCTAACCCATAAACTATCGTGGTAATTCGATAAGAGACATCATGGTATGCATCATATCCAATAGGGTGCAGTTATGATGTTCGGACACACCATCACACTATGGTGTTCCAGGCTGTATTAGTTTTGAAACAATTTCCACAATGTCTTAATTCTGTGCCAAACTCGTAATTCAGATATTCATCTCTATGATCATATCATAGATATTTTTATCCTCTTATCACGACGATCTTCCAACTTCACACTGAAATTACTTGAACCTTTCAATAATTCAGACTCGTGATTCATCAAGTAAATATACTCAACATCTACTCAAATCATCTGTGAAGTAAAAACATAACGATATCCACTACATGCCTCAACACTCATTGGATTGCACACATCAAAATGTATTACTTCCAACAGGTTGCTTTCTAGTTCCATTTTACTGAAACCGAGGCTTTCAGTCATCTTGCCCATGTGGTATGATTTGCATGTCTCAAGTGATTCAAAATCAAGTGAGTCCAAACAGTCCATTTGCATGGAGTTTCTTCATGCATATACACCAATAGACATGGTTCGCATGCCTCAAACTTTTCAAAACGAGTGAGCCCAAAGATCCATCAACATGGAGCTTCTTCATGCGTTTTATACCGATATGACTTACGTGGCAGTGCCACAAGTAGGTGGTACTATCATTACTATCTTTTGGCATGAACATGTGTATCACTACGATCGAGATTCAATGAACCATTCATTTTAGGTGCAAGACCATTGAAGGTATTATTCAAATAAACAGAGTAACCATTATTCTCCTTAAATGAATAACCGTATCGCGATAGACATAATCCAATCATGTCTATGCTCAACGCAAACACCAAACTCGATGGTAGAGGGAGCTTGCGATGCTTGATCATATCAACATTGGAAACACTTCCAACACATATCGTCAGCTCACCTTTAGCTAGTCTCCGTTTTATTCCGTAGCTTTTATTTCGAGTTACTAACACTTAGCAACTGAACCGGTATCTAATACCCTGGTGCTACTAGGAGTACTAGTAAAGTACACATCAACACAATGTATATCCAATATACTTCTATCGACCTTGCCAGCCTTCTCATCTACCAAGTATCTAGGGTAATTCTGCTCCAGTGGCTGTTCCCCTTATTACAGAAGCACTCGGTCTCGGGTTTGGGTTCAACCTTGGGTTTCTTCACTAGAGCAGCAGCTGAATTGCCGTTTCATGAAGTATCCCTTTGTTCCCTTGCCCTTCTTGAAACTAGTGGTTTCACCAACCATCAACGATTGATGCTCCTTCTTGATTTCTACTTTTGTGGTGTCAAACATCGCGAATATCTCAAGGATCATCATATATGTCCCTGATATATTATAGTTCATCACGAAGCTCTAGCAGCTTGGTGGTAATGACTTCGGAGAAACATCACTATCTTATCTGGGAGATCAACTCCCACTCGATTCAAATGATTGTTGTACTCAGACAATCTGAGCACAAGCTCAACAATTGAGCTTTTCTCCCTTAGTTTGCAGGCTAAGAAAATCGTCGGAGGTCTTATACCTCTTGACGTGGGCACGAGCCTGAAATCCCAATTTCAGCTCTCGAAACATCTCATATGTTCCGCGACGTTTCAAAAAACATCTTTGGCACCTCAATTCTAAACCATTTAGCATTACGCACTGAGCTATCATGTAGTTATCAAAATGTGCATGTCAGATGTTCGCAACATCCACAGACAACGTTCGAGGTTCAACACACTGAGCGGTGCATTAAGGACATAAGCCTTCTATGACGCAATGAGTACAATCCTTAATTTACGGACCTAGTCCGCATAATTGCTACTATCAACTTTCAACTAAATTTTCTCTAGGAACATATCTAAACAGTAGAACTGAAGCGCGAGCTACGACATAATTTGCAAAGATCTTTTGACCATGTTCAGGATAATTAAGTTCATCTTATGAACTCCCACTCAGATAGACATCCCTCTAGTCATCTAAGTGATTACATGATCCGAGTCAACTAGGCCGTGTCCGATCATCACGTGAGACGGACTAGTCATCATCAGTGAACATCTTCATGTTGATCGTATCTACCATACGACTCATGCTCGACCTTTCGGTCTTCTGTGTTCCGAGGCCATGTCTATGCACATGCTAGGCTCGTCAAGTTAACCCTAAGTGTTTTGCATGTGTAAAACTGTCTTACACCCGTTGTATGTGAACGTAAGGATCTATCACACCCGATCATCACGTGGTGCTTCGAAACGACGAACTGTAGCAACGGTGCACAGTTAGGGGAGAACACTTCTTGAAATTGTAATGAGGGATCATCTTATTTACTACCGTCGTTCTAAGCAAATAAGATGTATAAACATGATAAACATCACATGCAATCAAATAATAGTGACATGATATGGCCAATATCATATAGCTCCTTTGATCTCCATCTTGGGGCTCCATGATCATCTATTACAAGAACATGATCAATCTCATACATCACATATATCATTCATCACATCCTTTTGGCCATATCACATCACATAGCATACCCTGCAAAAACAAGTTAGACGTCCTCTAATTGTTGTTTGCATGTTTTACGTGGCTGCTATGGGTTTCTAGCAAGAACGTTTCTTACCTACGCAAAAACCACAACGTGATATGCCAATTGCTATTTACCCTTCATAAGGACCCTTTTCATCGAATCCGATCCGACTAAAGTGGGAGAGACAGACACCCGCTAACCACCTTATGCAACTAGTGCATGTCAGTCGGTGGAACCAGTCTCACGTAAGAGTACGTGTAAGGTCGGTCCGGGCCGCTTCATCCCACGATGCCGCCGAATCAAGATTGGACTAGTAACGGTAAGCATATTGAACAAAATCAACGCCCACAACTACTTTGTGTTCTACTCGTGCATAGAAACTACGCATAGACCTAGCTCATGATGCCACTGTTGGGGAACGTAGCATAAATTCAAAATTTTCCTACGTGTCACCAAGATCTATCTATGGAGTCATATAGCAACGAGGGAGGAGTGGATCTACATACCCTTGTAGATCGCGCGCGGAAGCGTTCAAGAGAACGGGGTTGATGGAGTCGTACTCGTCGTGATTCAAATCACCGATGATCCTAGTGCCGAACGGACGGCACCTCCGCGTTCAACACACGTACGGAACGGAGACGTCTCCCACGCCTTGATCCAGCAAGGAGGAGGGAGAGGTTGATGGAGATCCAGCAGCACGACGGCATGGTGGAAGTAGCGGGATTCCAACAGGGCTTCGCTAAGCGCTGCGGGAGGAGGGAGATGTGTCACGGGAGGGAGAGGGAGGCGCCAGGCCTTAGGTATGGTTGCTCCTCATTTTCCCCACTATATATAGGGCCAAGGGAGAGGGGGGAGGCGCAGCCCTTGCCCCTTCCTCCAAGGAAGGGTGCGGCCAAGGGGGGGAGGAGTCCATCCTCCGCAAGGCACCTCGGAGGTGCCTTCCCCCTTTAGGACTCTCCCCTTTTTTCTCTCTCTTGGCGCATGGGCCTCTTGGGGCTGGTGCCCTTGGCCCATATAGGCCAAGGCACACCCCCTACAGCCCATGTGGCCCCCCGGGGCAGGTGGCCCCACCCGGTGGACCCCCGGGACCCTTCCGGTGGTCCCGGTACAATACCGGTGACCCCGAAACTTATCCCGATGGCCGAAATAGCACTTCCTATATATAATTCTTTACCTCCGGACCATTCCGGAACTCCTCGTGACGTCCGGGATCTCATCCGGGACTCCTAACAACTTTCGGGTTACTGCATACTAATATCTCTATAACCCTAGCGTCACCGAACCTTAAGTGTGTAGACCCTACGGGTTCGGGAGACATGCAGACATGACCGAGACGTTCTCCGGTCAATAACCAACAGCGGGATCTGGATACCCATGTTGGCTCCCACATGTTCCACGATGATCTCATCGGATGAACCACGATGTCAAGGACTTAATCAATCCCGTATTCAATTCCCTTTGTCTAGCAGTACGATACTTGCCCGAGATTCGATCGTCGGTATCCCGATACCTTGTTCAATCTCGTTACCGGCAAGTCTCTTTACTCGTTCCGTAACACATCATCCTGTGATCAACTCCTTGATCACATTGTGCACATTATGATGATGTCCTACCGAGTGGGCCCAGAGATACCTCTCTGCTTACACGGAGTGACAAATCCCAGTCTCGATTCGTGCTAACCCAACAGACACTTTCGGAGATACCTTTAGTGCACCTTTATAGTCACCCAGTTACGTTGTGACGTTTGGTACACCCAAAGCATTCCTACGGTATCCGGGAGTTGCACAATCTCATGGTCTAAGGAAATGATACTTGACATTAGAAAAGCTTTAGCATACGAACTACACGATCTTTGTGCTAGGCTTAGGATTGGGTCTTGTCCATCACATCATTCTCCTAATGATGTGATCCCGTTATCAATGACATCCAATGTCCATGGTCAGGAAACCGTAACCATCTATTGATCAACGAGCTAGTCAACTAGAGGCTTACTAGGGACATGGTGTTGTCTATGTATCCACACATGTATCTGAGTTTCCTATCAATACAATTATAGCATGGATAATAAACGATTATCATGAACAAGGAAATATAATAATAACTAATTTATTATTGCCTCTAGGGCATATTTCCAACACATAGTGCCATGGTTTTGATATCCGTCCCCGTCGGCCCTTGTCCGGGTTATGATTCGGATGTGGTATATTCTCTTTTAAAACTATTTGTTGCATTTCGTGTTTATGACAAATTATGCCCATCAAGTTGACATAGATATTTGTATGTAGGAGGTAGTTGAACCGGAAATTCTAACCGACCCTATTGTCGAGAGGTTAAATTTAGTTGAAAGAGAAAACAAGGATTTGAAGGAAAAATTGAAAAGAATTGAGGGGGAGAAGATGGAATTGGAGTTGCATGTTGCCGATGTCGTCGATGATCACAAGATTAAGATGGAGAAAATGCGCTTGAAGATTAGAAAGATTAGAAAATATGCCATTCATAGTGAGGCTTGGTATCATTATGTTGTTGGATCAATTGTTACCTTAGTTGTGATCTTGATCGCATTTGTTGTTGCATTTAAATTTTTTAGCTAGAGAGTTATTTGTTTGTTGCATTTAAGTGTTGTATGAACTTTATGTATGAACTTGTATTAATTTGGTCTTTTTCGGTGTTGTGTAATGAAGATGAGCCGACAATGGATGTACGATGACCGATGCTCTCCCGAGTTCATTAATGGCGTGCAAACTTTTCTGCTTACGGCTGAGGCAAACAAGCGGGCGGATGGTTTTATGCCTTGTCCATGTGCTGGCTGTAAGAATGATCTAAATTACTCTAAGTCAAGAACCGTTCACGTCCACCTGTTTAAGTCCGGTTTCGTGCCCCACTATAATGTCTGGACCAAGCACGGAGAAAGAGGGGTTATGATGGAAGACAATGAAGAAGAAGAGGACGACGACAGCTATCCTGGCCATGTGTTCCCTGAATACGATGATACAACAATGGGGGAAGAAGCTGATCCGGTAATGCGGGAAGAAGCTGAGCCGACAATGCGGGAAGAAGCTGAGCCGACAATGCGGGAAGAAGCTGAAGAAGAGGCATCAGATGAGCCCGTTGATGATCTAGGTCGGGCCATTGCCGATGCAAATAGAAACTGCGCAAGTGATTTGGAGAAGAAGAAGTTGCAGCGCATGTTAGAGGATCACAAAAAATTGTTGTACCCGAATTGCGTTGGTGACAAGAAAAAGCTGGGCACCACACTAGAATTGCTGCAATGGAAGGCAGAGAATGGTGTATCTGACAAGGGATTTGGAAAGTTGCTGGTAATGATAAAGAATATGCTTCCAAAGGACAACGAATTGCCCGAGAGTACGTATGAAGCAAAGAAGGTTGTCTGCTCTCTAGGGTTAGAGGTGCAGAAGATACATGCATGCCCTAATGATTGCATCCTCTACCGCGGTGAGTACGAGGATTTGAACGCTTGCCTGGTATGCGGTGCATTGCGCTATAAGATCACCCGCGATGACCCTGGTGATGTCGAGGGCAAGCGTCCCAGGAAGAATATTCCTACCAAGGTGATGTGGTATGCTCCTATAATACCATGGTTGAAACGTTTGTTCCAAAACAAAGAGCATGCCAAGGCGATGCGATGGCATAGAGAAGACCGTAAGAAAGACGGAAAGTTGAGAGTACCCGCTGACGGGTCATAGTGGAGAAAAATCGAGAGAAAGTACGGGAAGGAGTTTGCAGATGACGCAAGGAACGTATGGTTTGGTCTAAGCGCAGATGACATTAATCCTTTTGGGGAGCAGAGCAGCAACCATAGCACCTGGCCTATGACTCTATGTTTGTATAACCTTCCTCCTTGGTTGTGCATGAAGCAGAAGTTCATTATGATGCCAGTGCTCATCTAAGGCCCTAAGCAACCCGGCAACGATATTAATGTGTACCTAAGGCCAGTAGTTGAAGAACTCTTACAGCTATGGAATGGAACAGGTGTACATGCGTGGGATGAGCACATGGGGGAAGAATTTGACCTAAAGGCGTTGTTGTTCGTGACCATCAATGATTGGCCTGCTCTCAGTAACCTTTCAGGACAGACAAACAAGGGATACCGCGCATGCGCGCACTGTTTGGACGATACCGACAGTATATATTTGGCTAATTGTAAGAAGAATGTGTACCTGGGACATCGTCGATTTCTTTCGAGCAGGCATGCTGTAAGAAAGAAAGGCAAGCATTTCAAAGGTGAGGCGGATCACCGGACGAAGCCTCGCCACCGTACTGGTGCTGATGTACATGATATGGTCAAGGATTTGAAAGTAATCTTTGGAAAGGGTCCTGGCGGACAACCTGTTCCGAATGACGCTAACGGACACGCACCCATGTGGAAGAAGAAATCTATATTTTGGGACCTACCCTATTGGAAAGACCTAGAGGTCCGCTCCGCAATCGACATGATGCACGTGACGAAGAATCTTTGCGTGATCCTGCTTGGCTTCTTGGGCGTGTATGGGTAGACAAAAGATACACCTGAGGCACGAGAGGACCAGCAACGTATGCACAGAAAAGACAGAATACATCAGGGTCATGCCAGCTATGCTCTTATCAAAGAAGAGAAGGAAATCTTTTTTGAATGCCTGGTTAGTATTAAGGTACCGTCTGGCTTCTCGTCGAATATAAAGGGAATAATAAACATGGCAGAGAAAAAGTTTCAAAACCTAAAGTCTCATGACTGCCACGTGATTATGACGCAACTGCTTCCAGTTGCATTGAGGGGGCTTCTACCGGAAAATGTTCGATTAGCCATTGTGAAGCTATGTGCATTCCTCAATGCAATCTCTCAGAAGGTAATCGATCCAGAAATCATACCAAGGCTAGAGAATGATTTGGTGCAATGTCTTGTCAGTTTCGAGTTGGTGTTCCACCATCCTTCTTCAACATCATGACGCACGTCCTAGTTCACCTATGCGAAGAGATTAACGTTTTGGGTCCTGTATTTCTACACAATATGTTCCCCTTTGAAAGGTTCATGGGAGTCTTAAAGAAATATGTTCATAACCGTGCTAGGCCAGAAGGAAGCATCTCCAAGGGCCATGAAAATGAGGAGTTCACTGAGTTTTGTATTGACTTTATTCCTGACCTTAAGCCGATTGGTGTTCCTGAATCGCGGCATAAGGGAAGACTGGATGGAAAAGGCATGCTAGGAGGAGATCAAATAATATGTATGGACGGACATTCTCTCACTGAAGTACACTACACAGTTCTACATAATTCCACCTTGGTGGCTCCGTATATGGACGAACACAAGAATTTTCTATGCTCCAAACAACCGGAGCGGTCTGATGACTGGATTACACGTGAACAAACCAGGAGTTTCGCCGGCTGGTTGCAGACACATACCATGCATGACGCCTCTATTGAAGATGACCTGTACTCGTTGTCCCAGTTACCATCTTTGAATATAATGACTTCCAAAGGGTACGAGATAAATGGTAATACATTTTACACGGTCGCCCAAGATAAGAAGAGCACCAACCAAAACAGTGGTGTCCGCTTTGATGCAGCAACCAAGACGGGAAAGGAAACATATTATGGTTATATACAAGACATATGGGAACTTGACTATGGACATGGTTTGAAGGTCCCTTTGTTTCGGTGCAAATGGGTCAATATGACACGAGGCGGGGTAACGGAAGACCCGCAGTACGGAATGACAACAGTGGATCTCAACAATCTTGCGTATGCAGATGAACCATTCATCCTAGCCAATGATGTGGCACAGGTTTTCTATGTGAAGGACATGTCTACCAAGCCGAGAAAAAGAAAAGATAAGGAAGCGAATGCATCATACGATGAGCCAAAGCGGCACATAGTGCTTTCTGGGAAGAGAAACATCGTGGGAGTGGATGACAAGACAGACATGTCAGGAGATTATGAAAAGTTTGATGAAATTGCTCCATTCATAGTGAATATTGACCCGAGCATCTTGTTAAATGATGAAAAATTTCCATGGTTACGGCGCAAAGGGACACACGCGAAGAAAAAGTTTCACACCCAAAGATCTGGGATGTGATCGGCTTCACTATCATCACTTTCTTCTATGTTTCACACCCAGGAGGGAATCTCTATAATAGTTAGGGTAGTTATGTGTTTTGGCATTTGAAACACGAAGAAATTTTATATGCAAACAAATTCTTTCGTGCATTTACTGATTTTTTCAGCTAAATTGAAAAACACTTCAAATGAACTCCGAAAAGGTTGAAAGTTGGCATGGTATCATAATTTCACCCACATAGCATGTGCAAAAAAGTAGAGAGGGTTACGGCAAAAACTGTATGCACTTCGTGTACAAAATGGACAATCTCTTTCGAATTATCAGGGTTTCGGACGAAAACTCATCTGTTACAAAGACACTTCATTTTTTAAATAACCTAAGCATTACCAAATTGAATATAATGATAAAACACACTAATATTAAACATAATAAAAAAGAATCACTGAAAAATGTATTTTTAAAGTTAAGTTATTCACAAACTAGTGATTCACACAAATTTCAAATAATTCAAAATTTAAACTATTCAAATTTGAAAACTACCGGCACTAACTAAAAGTTTCTAATTTTTTGTACCTAAAGTAAAAATATTCACAAAGAAACTCTAAATACAGCAAAAAACAACTAAAAATAAATAAAACAAAATAAATAAAGCAGAAAAGAAAAAACTAAATGAAAAAAAGCCCACCTACTGGGCCACGGTGGCCTGCATACGACTAGAAACCCAAATTCTAATTGGGCCAGGATGTAGGCCCGGTAGCCCAATAGGCCGATCAGGGCATAGCAGCAGATGTAGGCCCGAAAGGCCTGCTTAAGAGAGGAGCTCGAGAGAGCTACCGCACTGGGGCTTATAAACCAGTGCGGGCGCCCCTCGGCTAGCAAGCTGGGACTAAACTTGCCGCACCGCACCTGCGCCAGCGCACCACCTTTACTACCGGTTGGTGGCTGGAACCGGTACTAAAGGGTTGGTCTTTAGTACCGGTTCCAGCCACCACCCGGTACTAAAGGTGTGCTCCTCCCGCCGCTTGGCCTGGCCAAATTTGACCTTTAGTACCGGTTGGTGGCTCCAACCGGTACTAAAGGCTCCTCCTATATATATAGCACTTACGAAAATTTCGTTACTTTCCTCTCACTTCTCTCTACTTCATCGCCGCCGCCCCGTCCTGTGCTGTCGCCGCCGCCGTCGCGCCATCCCCGTCGACTCTGCGCTGCCCTCGTCCTCGTCGCGCCGCCCCCGTCGCGTCGTCCGCGTCGCCGGCCTGTCCCCGCACCGGCCCGCGTCCCCGTCCCGCACCGGCCCGCGTCGCCGTCGCCTCGACCTTGCCCGCGCTGTGAGCCTCAGTCCCCCCTCTCCTCCCTCCAATCAAAGCTGCCGCGCGCGCCGCCGGCGCCGTCGGTCGCCTTGGCTCGCCGTCGCGGGCGTCCCCGTCCCCGCACCGTCGCCTGCACGCACAACACACACACACATACACATACACACACATACCGAATTTTTGTTCTGTTTTTAGTTTTTAGTTTTTCTGTTTTTAGTTTTTAGTTTTCTGTTATTAGTTAGTAGTTATTAGTTTTTCTGTATTAATGTTATAGAAATGTTAGTTATATATAGAAGTTAGTTATATATAGAAATGTTAGTTTTTTCTGTATTAATGTTATAGAAATGTTAAAGAAAAAATTTGTTATAGAAATGTTAGAAATGTTAGTTTTAGATATGGTTAATGTTTTTTAGTTTATTATATTTTTAGTTATAAAATGTAGAATTTGCATATATGAAATCACAATCCATCATTTAAAAAAGGTTACTTTACTTTTGCGGCATATAGTATTTGTTGTCGACGATGCCCGGCCCGCATCCTCGCGGTCGACCCGTTCGCGACGACGTCCTACTTCAGAGGACCCATGTCCGGGATTGGGCTCCACAGGGCTGGCACTGGGAGGTGCTACCTTCAGGGGCGCGGCGCTTGGTGAGGAACCCGGCCCTGGGTCCCGTCGTCGACCTTGATCTCCTTTGGTGGCGTTCGCGTGGGCCACTTTCGGTGCGGAGGGAGCCGGCCCCATCGGAGGTGGTACGTCGCCGTGTCAGGGAGGAGGACGAGCACGTCCATCGCTACATGGCTGCTATGGACGTCAGGTTCTCCAATACCTGGCAGGTTCTTTGGGGAGATCACCCGAGCTATGATCCAGTGATGGTTCCTTCACTTTGGTTTTCCACCGCCCGCGCCTCAGGAACCGCGAGTGGCCTAGATTACTCTCTAGTATTTGATCTTTATTAGCTAGCTAGCTAGCTAGTGATGTATTCGATATATAATATTCGAGATGATTTATTCGAGATTATATATATTATTCGTGATGATGTATTCAAGATTATATCTATTATTTGAGACGACGTATTCGAGATTATATTCGATGATGCTTATTATGTACTATGATTGATTCAGTTTTTCCTTATTAATTGATTGCATCCATGCATTGTAATTTGAATATATTTCTTTTGGATTAGTTAAATAAAAGCTATGGCGGACAATACCGGCAGAGAGGGAGAAGAGGCACTGTTCAATATCATACGCAATCCTCGCAGGCCAGATGATGATCAGAATGAACAAGATTATGACGGCTCCGAATATCTAAACAACACCGGGGAGGGTGATATGATATTCGATCGCGACGACCGAATTGATGAAGTCATGAACTATGAACATGACGAAGAAAATGTTGATCTTGAAACAACAAAGACCGGCATGGTATATTTATATAAGCAGACATCTGGTGATCATCACATGTTTTAAATGACTTGAAGATATATTAACGAATCGATCTTTCTTCTTTCAGCCATCCGGATCGAGCAAATCTTCAGGCAGCAGGACAGTACGAGGCCCGAACAAAAAGTTGAAGGAGGGCGTAAATTAAAATATCGAGACCATCAAACCTAATGGCGAACCATTAGCGCCTAAGAAGATTGCGGACAAGTTCATTCGTCAGTGCGGAGTTCTTGTGAAGGACCAACTCCTGATCTCCCATCAAGAATGGAGAGAGCCAGCAAAGCCACGTCCAGATCTTACTTTTGTCGACGACAGACAAAAAGTTCTGCTTTGGGAAACTCTGATGGAACATTTCACCCTACCAGATCATTTCACAGATGCAGATGTGGAGAAAGTCAAGGACGCTGCTCTTAGGAAGATGACGGTTGCATTCAACAACCACAAGAAACGTGTATGGGACCAGTACGTGAAGGGAGGAAAGAAGACTCCAGTATTCAAGGGAACACTAGAGAAGCAAAGTGCTCATTGGGACGATTTCGTGAAATTCAAGGAATCGGAATTATCTAAGAAACGGTCGAGAATAAACAAGGCCAATGCTGCAAAAAAAAGATAAGTTCCATAAGCTGGGGCCAGGTGGCTACGCGGTGGAAATGCCTAAGTGGGATAAGTCTGAGAAAGAGATGGAGGATGCAGGTGTCACTCCATTTACATTGAGCTGCCCCCCCAGGTGCAGGACTTGGTTCTATGCGCATGGGGGGGAGTTGGACCCGAAGACAGGCTTAGTTTTGAAGAAGGCATGTCTGAACGGAGCGAAAGATAAGATACTTGTTGCAATAGAAGAGGCTCGATCGGGGGTGTTCGAGCCCAACAAAGAGAACGACGAGCTTACGCGTGCCCTGGAAAATCCTGAACACCCGGGAAGAACACGAGGCAAGGGCGTTATTCTGTGGTATGAGGGGTTTTCGGACTAGAACGCCGACTACAGAAAACGTGCGAGAAGGAATATTGTGGAGGAGAAGAAGAGGAAGATGGAGGAGGAGCAGAGGAAGCAGGACTATGAACGCCTTCAAGGCCTAGAATCAGCGCACATGGACTTGGCAGTCAAATTCCAGCGGCAGCAGGAGCAGATCGACTCACTTAGCCAGCAAAGGGGGTCTCAGCAGCGGCAGCAGCTAGCGGATGATCCAGCATTGGATAGCACCGTCCCATCCATGCCGAGAAGCAGCATGGGTTCCGCCCCGGGCGACGCATTGCTGGATAGATACCCCGTGGATGACATCATGGAGAACACTAACTGCAAGCTACACTTCAAAATGAAGAACATATCCATGAAGGTGGCAGACGCCGTTGCTTTTACAAATCCCCCGAGGCAACCTTCCATTGCAACCCGATTCCAGCGGGCTATGCTCGTGTCTTGGTTGATGAGGTGGTGGACCAATATTCAGGGCTAGAGCTTGACATTCCTGGAGGTGACGAGGAGCACACACTAGGAGAGGCCAAATATCGTATCATCCTATGGAGAAAGGATTGCATCATCTTTCGAAGGCCACCGACACCGCGTCAGCCGACTCCTCGTCGAAGTTCGCCACCGAGTCAGCAGACTCCCGCTCCTCCAAGTCCACCAACGCGTCAGGCCACTCCTCCTCCTCCAAGTCCGGCAAAGCGTCAGGCCACTCCTCCTCCAAGTCCGGCACAGCTTTAGGCCACTCCTCCTCCTCCAACTCAGCCACGTCAGCCGTCTCCGCCGTCTCAGCAATCACGGAAGAGAGCCGCCGCAGCTATGGCGTGTAGCGGTACAAGTCAAGGTAGTACGGGAGGTACAGGCGGAGGCAAGCGATTTCAATATTGTCCAAGCCTCGCGCCTCTTCCGCAGAGGTCTTACGACAAGTCCGAGGAGGAAAACACAGCCATAGTGAAGGCCCATGTGGAAGCCCATTTTGCACCGAAACCGCCACCGCCGCCAAGGGATAAAGTTCCTGAGGAAAAGATTGACCACTTCATTCGTATGGCTAGAGCACCAGCTCCCAAGCCTGTTGACACAGACTATGAGCGCCACCTCAGGAAGTTAAATCGAGCACGTCTACAGAATGAGGCGAGCTCGAGCTCGAGCAAATCAGCTGGCAAAAGGAGCAGTAAAACCGTTCCCCAGCTAGGAGAACAGGCGGCGCAATCAATCCCCCCCCCCCGCTTGTTGTGCCAACAACACATGAGAGTACGCGCGCCCAATATTATTGTGGGCAAACCATTAACGTTCCCGAGCTGGGCGATGTGGTAATAACCGAGGAGCATATTGAGCAGGCTGAAAGGCTCATAATCACTGTTGGACAACTCCTCGGTATCGAGCCCATGTCTCCGCTTAGAGAGGAGGAAATAAAACGGAAATATGTCCGGGGCCAACCTTTGGTCGAGCCAGACAAGGTCAAGAAGCTCCCAACGAGAATGTATGAATTGCATCAATGGTACATGAACATTACCAAGATTTCCAATCGAGAGTCCCTCATGGTGAATGTCAAGAAGGATCATTACTTTCATGAGAAAGCTGTGTCTGTTGAGTATTAAGAACTATTTTAGTTATACAATTAAGACGCACTCGACAAATCTATCGTCAGTTGCTATTGTCTGTAAGTGATTTCTTTCTGTAATTTACGTCTCAAGCTAGCTGTAGTGATCATTTTGATCAATCATTACCTGTAATTATCCTCACTATATTCTTTTCCGTAGTATTATGCAGGATGAAGATGTATGAAATGAAAAAAGGTGCGCGCTATGGCATTGGGTTCATTGACCCAAATACCATTAATGAATACACATGGAACTTAGATACATATTATCGAGCAAGTGTAGAGGAAAGCATGCTAGGGTTCTTCAAGCGCCTCAAATACAATGAAGATATAGTACTTCCTAACAACTTCCTGTGAGTCACACTGTCTTGTACTACAAATTCTGTCTTTGCTTACTATCTAGCTACATGTTTTTGCTTACATATATATGTCCGCTTAATTAAGACATGCAAACGTGTGTGCATGCAGTTTTCACTGCATCTTATTAATCATTAAAGTTGATGAAGGAACAGTTGAAGTACTGGACTCACTACTTAAGAAACAAAGTGACTACACCATCGTGAAGGGGATAGTAAACAGGTAATTTTAATCATTATTAACTATATCTCAGCCTATTTAATTAGTTCGTCATTTCCTGATAACAACTATTTAATAACCCCTTTATCCATTTTCTTTGTCGGCGGGCAGGGCTTGGGCTAAGTTCATCAACATCACTCTAGGCCAATGGAAACAAAACCTGAAATGGTATCTACCCAAGGTAAGTAATTAAGTAGTACTAGCTAGCTAGCTGCCATCTCTTTAATTGTCATGCTTGATTAATTATTATCTGATCAAATTCCATTCTCGTAAAGGCCCTGAAGTAGGCGTCGGGGGAATGATCTGTGTGGATACTACGTTTGCGAGAACATTCGCATGATGGCGTCCGAAAGGAGCAGATCTCAAAGACAAGAATGGGTACGTTTGTCAAAACACTATTCACATTTTTTACACCATTATCGATATCTAGTCACACAACTAATACACATGCATATTGATCTCCTTCTTAACAGTTCAGAGAGGTACGGGACAAGCTCCTACCAACGGAGCGCATCCAAGCAATTCAAGAGGAAATAGCGGGATTTTTACTCGACCAGGTCATAGATACGAACGGAGAATAGTATTACCCGCTACCGCCCCCATGAACCACTTACAATTGTCATCGTGCTCCGAAGGCACCAATTAGGCTAATGCCATTGGCTCCGAAGGCACCAATTAGAAGAAATTGTACATAGCTAGCTAATTATATATATATATATATATATATATATCATAAAATGTATATAAGAGCGGTAGAATAGTTATTTGGATCACAACCAGCCATATAAGGGCGCGACAGGGGTCTCCCGAACTCAGAAAAATATGGAAAGAAAAGGAAAAAGAAAAACACCCACCCTGACCACTCCCCCAGCCCATCCCCCACCCGATCCCCACCTTCCCCGCCCCCTCCACAACCGCCGCCGCCCTTGGTGCCGGCGCACCTCTCGCCGCCGGCCACCCCAGCCCCACCGCCAGCCGCCCCAACACCCATGTTTCCCACCGGCCCACCCAACAGGCCGCCGCCCTCCTCCAATCGCGCAGTCGGCTACCCCCTCCTCCAATCGCGCTGTCGGTCGCCCCCACCTCCAACTGCGCCGCCGCTGGCCCCTACCACCACCGTGCTGCGGCCAGGCCCAATCTTCAACCACGCCGCCGTCGAGGCCCGACTTCCAAACGCGTCACCGCCGGGCCCCTACCTCCACTCACGCCGCCGCCGGGCCCTGACAAGCGGCCCTCCGGCTAACCACAGCTTCCCCTCCCGCCGCACGCGCCCTCCGGCCAACTACAGCCTCCCCACCCCGTCCCGCTCGTCTCCCGGCCAACCATCGCCTCCCCATCCCTCTGACGTCGACCTGCAACTGGTGGTGGTCTCGACCTGCAGCAGGGGGCGGTCTCGACCTGTAGCTGGTCCGTGCTGATAGGGATCATCTTCTCTTGCAGAGATCCATTGACGTTCCTTGCTGATGGCTGCCCGAGCTATGAGAATAATCGGCCTCCAACCGCCTCGGCCGCGCACCAACACGCCCACCTGCAGTTCAGGTATTGCCCGGCCGATGCTAATCGCGGCCACTGCCCTTACAAGTTGTCTCTCATCTAGAGCTTGTCAGTACAACGGTTGTCCCATGCATTACTCGCTTAAAAATTTATTCATGGATGCCACCAAGAACCCACGCCTATGCTCTCTCTCTCAATTTGTTGAAACATATAGCAATCTTCTTGTGTACTAATTGACTTTATGGCCAAGTTTTCTCTGTACATGATGCTACTAATCTAATATTGGAAAAGATTTACTATGAGATGAGTGTGTATCAGGGTTGAAAATTTTATTTTAGGATCCTCTTGTGGTTTTTGAGGACTCAAATCATGTATTCTGTACACATGAGTGAATTTCAGTTTGCCGGAGAAGAGACATTGCCATGGCCGATGTTGGCTGTTCGTGCATGGACGTGCCTGTATTCCATTTGAAAACCTGGGAGCATGCCCAAAAAGTTCAGAAATATCAATGGTAAAAGTTAGAATATTTGGAGGTTGATGCTTTGTGTGTGTATACATGGGTGCACATTTTCTTTTTCATGATATGTAGCTCAACAATGCCGTAAATTCCACCGGAATTTGTTCCATTTAGCAATTTGTGTTATGATGATTCAGTACTTGTTGTTTACAAAAAAATGCCATTTTTTGCAGCAAAATGTTTGTGAAAAAAATGTAGTGAAACATTGTGCTCTCAAGAGTGTTTGATATGCTCAAAAAAAGTGTTTTGATGAATTGGTTTATTTGAAGTTCAAATTGGTTTGTTGAAGGTCGACTCTATCCTGGACAGCACACAGCCTCCTCCCAGTGGGGCCCATCAAGCTCAGGTCGTTCGTCGCTGCCACCTCCGGCCGTTCAACTACGCAGCGCTAAGACGTTCACCGCCATCAGAAACAGCGACGAGCACGAAGACACCCTCTCATGCTCAGTGCTCTGTCCGGCATAACACAAGAAGTTCATGTAAAACAGCTGCGAACATTCAGGTACATCAAAGAATATACTCATGTGTGCATATAGATGAGTTCTCACCTACCCATTTTGCTCTCGATGGTGCTGCTGTAGTTCAGCTTGAGTGTGTGAGAGAGATTAGTTGATGTTGTTGTCCTTGTTTTTTCTGAGAGAGATTAGCTCGCCCCTCCTCCATCGATGGCCTACACCGTCCGCTAGAACCCGTCCAGGTGCTGGCCGTCATCCTCTACCTTCAATTACAGGTCAGCAACAACGTTGTGAATAGAAAGGTCAGCATCTGGCCCTCTAGAAGTTCAGTTTGTTGATTTTCTGAAGTTTTTAAATTGGACTATAACCGTGTATATTTTGCAGGGCCCTGTGAAGTTCAATTTGTTTTGCTTTCCGAAGTTTAGTTTGTTGATTTTCTGAAGTTTGGATTGTTAATTTTTTGAAGAGAAAGGTTGATTCACTTGCACTCCTCTATCTAGTCCTCTGTGGTGATATCCTCGACTCCTCGGTTCGGAGCTAGCAGCGGTTCTTCAACTTCCCTGCTGTGTTGTCGCGATTGTTGGTAAATAATCCTTGTTCTACTATTTCCTTGTAGTAATGCTGGATGGGTTCCCCCTTGTTGTGGAACCATAATAATATAAGTTTGTCTCTGCGCTCCTGTTCCTGTGATTACAATAGCAGAGAAAAGTACCAAGGGTCAGAACCAAACCAGAGTGAACCATACGAATCAGAACATGGTCATTTGAAACCAACTCTAATCATTTGTTCATCTAACTGCAGCAGAGACAAATTTTATACTTTGTTCATCTACGGTGCCAAGTTGAGCGGACACCGTAGCGCTCGAGAAGATGGGGAGAGGATGTGTGGTGAAGAGAAAACATAGGGTTTCAAATTGTCCATTGGTGGTAGCATCTAATCATTTTACCAAAGTGTAATGGACATGTGTATGTATGTACAGTAGCATATTTTACTCAAATCGAGTTATTTTTTTAATGCACGAAGTTTGTCCAGCCAAAAAAACATGTATTAAACTGGTTTTTGTGTATTTTTCTAACCTTTTCTACACCTTTCTACGAGATGTGCAAATCCCAGGCCGTTCATCTTTGCCACCATTGGTCGTCCAATGATGCAGGCCCATGTTGTTCACTGCTGTATCGCCAACCTGCTGCTCTTGTGCCGATGGACATCAACTTGTTGTCTTGTAGTAATGGATCAGATAGCTAAACTTCTATAGCTGATGTCTCTTCTTCAATTTCCGTTGTCCGAGAGGATCTATAGGCAGCGGTGTCCTTCAGTGACACCACCTGATTGCAAAATGAAAAATCTCATCAGTTTCATTTAAAAAGAGAAGCCCTTCCTATTATGTTGAGCAATTCACTTGTTGTCAAAATTTTGTATCCATATTTTGGGGCCTCATGACGCCCAGTAGTTTGCATTATTCACCGATGCACCGCTCTTCTCTGGAGCAGAAAGACAGAAGTTCATCCTGACAACCTATATGGTTCAATGTGTATATTAAATGAAGGAAAAAAGCAATAGTAGGTGTCCAATAGCATCAGTGTGTGGCTGCCTATAATTCTTCTATGTGCACACGCATGCTGTGCACATGAGCATTAGTACGAGGAAAATGGAGAGCGGTCAGTGCAATAAGTTCAAAAAAATTGAGCAAGAAGTTCAAATAAAAAAGTACTTCAAAAACCATTATAAAAATGGATTTTTATCGTTTTAAAAAACGGAGAAGTCCAAATTAAAAGGAGGAACATTTCAAAAGAATTTATGAAAAAAATCCCTGTTATAAAAAACTAGAAGTTCAAATTAGAATAAAATGAACAAGTAATTTTTTTTAAAAAAATCCCGTTTCTTAAAAAACTAGAAGTTCAAATTTAATTAACGGAGCAGGAAAGTTGCGTGTTTTCAAAAGCTTATTCATGTGCAGCAGAAGTTCATGTCAAACTAACGGGGCGATTCAACTTTTATTCTTGAAAAAGTGGAGAAAATTGTACATGCTCTCTAGGTCAAAAGTTTGGCTTTAATTTATGTTTTGCGAAGGTCAAAATGTTGTGTTCGAGAAGGTCAAGTGTGTTATCTCAGCAAGTTCAAAAATAAATTTAAACATGCAAGGTAAAACATGCAAGAAAAGAAAAAGAAAGGGAGAAGTTTAATTTGTAAAGATGACACGGTTCAACGTGTAAGCCAATGTTGAAAGAAAACAAAAATAAAAGAAGAAGTTCAATTTCTAAATATGAAGCGGTTCGACGTGCAAACCAATGTTGAAAGAAAACAAAAAGAAAGGAGAAGTTTAATTTCTAAAGATGATGTGGTTCGACGTGCTAAACAATGTTGAAAGAAAACAAAAAGGAAAGGAGAAGTTCAATTTCTAAAGATGACGTGCTTTGACGTGCAAACCAATGCAAAAAACACACAAAAATGCTGTTTTGGTGTCTTAAAATATTTTTATTCATAAAAAAGAATAAGAAAAAACCAGAAAGTCCATATTAAAAAGATGGAGAAGTTCGATGATTATAGAAAACTCAAATTTCCCTCGTTATGAAACAATGGAAGCAAGAAGTCCAAAAATAAAATAACAAGAAGTTCAACTTTTAAAAATGGAGCGCTTCAAAATTCACAAAAAAAGGATTAAGAAATTCAAATTAATATTTATAAAAAACTTAGATATTTTCACGTAACCGAGAGAAGTTCAGGTTGATAAACTACCAGAAGTTCACGTTCTACACGGTGTGCAATTTGTATTAAAAAGAATAAAAATGCAAAGGCTAAAAGTTTTGTTGTTATAAGTTCAAGTCCTCGGTCGAAGAAAGTTAAAAAAATTTATTGTGAGAGAGGTTTGTACAAAAGGAATATCATTTGTGTAACACTGACGAAAATGGATGAGAAAATTACAAACGAAAATACGTCACAGAAGTTCAACGTGAAAACATCATGAAGTTTAACTCCTACGCTGAATGAATTTTAGATGAAAAACTTTTAAAATCATCACGGGTATGAAAAAACGATCAACATGGGAAAGTTATGTGCTTACAGCAGCTTTCCACTGGTATATCACTTGCTCAATTGCGGTGAGTGGATGGAGACCTACGAGCAAAAAATCACATGAAAAACAGAGTGCAGTTCAGGTACACGCGCCGAGAAGTTCATGTTCTTCACGCAGTGCATTTTCGAAGAATCTGTTTCGCGATAAAGGCAGAACACATGATCCCGCCGTTTTCGAAATTACTTGAAAACGGCTAGGAATCAGAGAAAACCATCAACATGAAAAAGTTTCGCATTTTCCGTAACTTTTCAGCGGTATATTATTTGCCCCATTCCGATAAAGTTGTAGAAATTACGGTGAAAATACAATTTTCATCATTTTCGAAACTGACTTAAAAACCGTAAATAATTGGGAGAAACAATACATACCAAAAAGTTTCGCATTTGTTCAAGCTTTCCAACTCCATATCATTTGCTGCATTCGGATGAACGGTTAAAAAATTAGCTCAAAAATACGAACTCGGTAGGACTTGGACCATTTTCTAAATTACTCTTAAACCATTCAAAATTAGAAAAAAAAACTTTCAAGATGAAAAAGTAGCGCAATTTCATAAGCTTTCCAACGCCGTATCATATGCCTCCATTGGATTAGCCGTTTAGAAATGACATCGAAAAAACAAACTCAGCTGTTCGGTTTACAAAATTTTATGTTTTTTTTAAATTACTCTTTAACCATAGGGAATTAGAGAAAAACTTTCAACATGTGGAAGGAGCGGTCTTGCAGCAGCTTTCCAACGCCATATTATATGCCTCATTCCGATAAACAGTTTAGAAATGCGATCGAACATACGATTCACGTTTTTTGTGCGAAGAAAAAACGGTTTTCAAAACTGCTCTTAAACCGCTTATATTTTGCTAAAAATTTAAGTTGGGTCATAATATTGGTGTCTATAGCTTTCCAACGGTATATCGCAAGCCCCATTTGGGCAATGTTGACGGAAGTTCAACCTAGTTCACAGGGAAGTTCAACGTACTACTAGCGGGGCAAGTCAGGTTGTGATCAGAATATTATTCTGATCCCGTGATCAGAATATATATGATCGGTTCTACTTGAAATTCTATTTATATATATGCATAACGTGTACAATATGCAGTATCGTAAAATACCAGCAAACGAAAAAGAATTAAATGGAAAACACAAAATTAAATAAAAAAGAAATCATAAACCCAAAAAACCCCAACCTTTTAATACCGGTTAGTGTCACCAACCGGTACTAAAGGGCTCCCTGCCACGTGGTTGCCCTTTAGCATCAGTTCGTGCGGAACCGGTACTAAAGGGGGGAGGGACCTTTAGTCCCCACACTTTAGTGTCGGTTACCGAACCGGCAATAAAGGGCCTTACGAACCGATGCTATAGTCCGGTTCTGCACTAGTGGTCATTGATGATGTAGATAATAAGATTCCAAACATGTGTTCTGATTGTCGGTATTCCTCCATATGGAGTTATCTTTGCCAAATATAAACAATTTGGTTTGCCAACTTCCAATGGACATCAAGAAAGATAGACCATTGTGTGAAAAACCGTAATGCATTAATTTAACCATTGAGCAATATTTCCACTCTTCTCTTTTAAGTTAAATAACATGTCCTATAACAATAATAGTTTTCCTCCACAAAAGGAGTTTGATGACATAATTTCCAATCCAAAGTACCTCAAATTTAGCATTAATGACAAAGCATAGAAACATATATAATTTCCTTTGGAACTATTATGATGTCAATAAAAATTGCTACTGTTTTCCAGCAATAAGACATAGCCAAAATCCATTTATACTTGAAAAAAATAGCCCCAAATAAATAAATGTAGTGCAAATATTACCATTAGGCATACGACAAATGAAGAAAAAAAATCCTTGTCCTGGGAGTGACTCTCATCTTCCTGCACAAACAAGTGATGCTCAATAATAATAGGTGTTCTTCTCTTAAATCCCTTTCTAGGTTATATGTAATTTTCCGGACATTATTTTCACCATAGCAATTTCAGTGTGTAAATCATTTGCTTGGTGCAATCCTTCCACGTATTCATGATTCAGAGTCCTCCTAAATGTCTTCCGAGGATATGTACTTTCCTCGTGGTCGCTTACATGTAGTGGATTAGCAACCAAACAAGTTAGAACATTAAATAATGATCTGGTAAATAAATCAATTAAACGATGCAAGAGTATTCTTTCCCTGACAGCATGTGTGCACTGGTGCGCGGAGTCCATGTAGATTTCTCCGATCAGCCAAAAAAAAAAACAGTCGAAGTACAAGCGGCAGTAGTGAAGGCTCAGCAACATATGCACTGCCTTGGACATCAAGCAACAGCAACGGAAGCGGTAGTAGTCAGCCGCCAAGGTAGTTCTAGTGTACGCGGTCCTGCGTGTTGACACGCCTCATCAACAACTTGCCTGTATCCTGAAAAAAAAAATTCCAAGCACGGCCACGATTCCGATCTCGACGAGATCCTGTAGAAACTAGCACCAGGTTCTTCCATCTTGTCAATCACGCACCCGTCCAGATTCGTAAAAAAAAAAGGCGGGCGGGCAGATGTTTCGTTGGCAAGCTTGCATAGGGTATCACCCCAATTTTCCCAGCCCCTTTTCGCAACCGGTCGACTGTCCAAATTCTGTTTTGGACCACCAACCAAGAGAAAAACTTGACCTTTGGGGTGCCCAAACCTTCCAGATGCTCTTGTTCATAGAAGTCGTCACTGAGCCCAAGAATTGGACCCTGTATGTGTATGCAGAAGCACCTGAGTATTCTCCATTCGCCTCAAATTTCCAAGAGATGTCCTCGTCAATATCCTCAACGAGAAAGACCTGCCGAGCCTGATCCAAAGATCTACAAACTCAATAATATGGTTGATCGTGAGGTTGATGGACGTGTTGATCCTGTGCACCCATGCATGGTCCTGCAAGGCATCCCGCACCACCCATCTCTTTTCGCTTGGAGGCTGCGAAAATGAGTGGGGCTATATCCTTTGCCTTTTCCCTTGCAACCGCGGAGCATCCCATCTCAGACCTGAAATGCTTATTCTGCGAGAGGGTAGACGAGGATGGTGCTCACCTGTTCATCAAGTGCAAGGCTGTCAAAGAAATATGGAGGGATCTAAGCTTGGAGAAGGAAAGAGCTGAACTTGAAGGAATTACATCTGTGCATGAAATGTTTGACTTCCTGTGGCGTCTAGATGAGGAAAAACGTACCCTCATCATAACCTTCTGGTGGGCATGGTGGAATAACAGTGTCAAGCATGCTTCAATACCCAGGAATATGTGCAGATTTTCGCTCCGGTGGACAAATCCAAATGCCTTGACAAGTGGAAGCCTTCGCCGCATGATATGATCAAGCTAAATGCTGATGGTGCGTTTAGTCCAGGAGAAACACATGTTGGGTGGGGCGTAGTAGCAAGGGATGAAAGTGGCAATATCATTGCGGCTCGGGCGGGGCGCCAAGACAATGTTGAGGATGCTTTTGGAGCTGAAATTTATGCTATGTCCCAAGCAGTTTCTCTTGCTGCAGACTTGGGCGGTGTGCGTGTGATCTTTGAGATGGATTCACAACTGCTGGCTGATGCGCTGGACCTGCGGAAGGTGGATGCGTCTGCCTATGCGGCTGTAATTGAGGATATGAAGCTTCAGCTTAAGCTGTGGTTCTCGAAGCAGGAGGTGGTGTCATGTGGGCATAGAGCTAATACAGTAGCACATGAACTTGCTTCTATTGGTCGTATGTATTCACAAAGCCAATGCTGTGAGTGGGGGCCAGTTGTACCTGGCCGAGTGGCCGCTTGTGCCGTTGGGGATATACCCAGCACTGTTGAAATAATATAAGTTATGTTTGCCCTAAAAAAAAAACCACGGAGCATCCCAGAACAGCGTCTTGCCACCATTACCGACAGAAATAACAGTCCAGGCGTAGAAGAGGTCTATGTCAACGTCATTGCACGGGCTCCCAAGGCCCACCCACAACTTGGTGGGATCCTTCCGTTCCCACCAAGGCCATCTCAGTCGAAGAGCCCTCGCAAATTTTTCCAAGTGAAGAATCCCAAGCCCACCGAGGTGAGGGGGCCGACATACAGTATAGCAGTTCATTTTTTTTTATTTACAAAGTGAGAGTGTCCGGCCCAGACCACACAACTTCGAAAGAAAATAAAAATTACAAATGGGCCATCAGAGAAGTAAACTGCATCTTCCTCCCTCATGGATACGTCGTCGGCGCGCCAAACTCCGATGTCGCAAACCCAGACAGACTTTGAATCTACGACGGAATGAGAAATTGACGGGCTACGCGAGAAGACTATGGTGGCCAATATCTGAAGATCATATCGTCACAACGGAGAAGAGGATGAGGAAAAGGATCGTGCATGACCAGGACGGTCACCACCTCTGTGAGCTAGTTCTGGACGCAGAGGAAATCGCTTTGTCCGTGTGGGCTTTAGCTACAAACTTCATACCGACTGTGGCCCAAAAGCGACATTGAAGAGAGGAGGATGGTGCAGCAACATTCGACGATTGCTATCACTTGTCACAAGAATTCAGTCATATTACTTTCGATCACTGTCCTGAGAGGCTAGTTCATGAGTTGGCAAGATCAGCTAGAGGCTCCTATTGAGCTAGTTCCTCTGTTCAAGAATTCAGTCATATGTAATGAGTGGATCGAAGAGGCTCGCTCCTATTGAGCTAGTTCCTCTGTTGATATCAGATTTAAGCCCGATCAAAAGCTAATGAAGAGGAGGCTTATTGTCAAAACAAAACTCAACAACTCCTTCAAACAATTTCTTCAGTTTGCATACAAAATGCATGAAACTTTATTAGGTAAACTGTATGAACAAGTGAATTTATGCTATGTAGTGTAAATTATATCAATACTTATTGACAGGTATGTAACTTAAAATTATATCAACAAAAAAGTGACTAAGCAGGCCAAGGAAAAAAAATAGAGAATGCACCAGCCGGGAATCGAACCCGAGTCTGTAGAAATAGGACACACAAATATGAAAAAAAAAGTAGAGAATGCACCAGCCGGGAATCGAACCCGGGTCTGTACCGTGGCAGGGTACTATTCTACCACTAGACCACTGGTGCTTGGGCGTGTAATTTCTTTGGAAATTTTGGCTAGATAAAAGACACCATGTATTTACCTATTTTAGTGCTACTTCGATCCACATTCGGGCATGTATTTCTGTATCATTCTAGTTGTAGCAGACGAAGGGAAGGCGCCAACGTGTCATAAAGAAAAGACAGATTGCAGATGAGCCATGACATGGCACATAATTCGGCAAGAACTAATCCAGAGAACAGGCTAGGCAGTAAACTCAGCGTCGACCTGAGGTTACATGTTTGTGCTACCCACTTTGATGGGACGTGGTGTTTTTTTGCCCAAGCTCAAATGAGCTCCGATGAATAGTAAAATCCAAAAATATTGGAAAAAATGAATTTTATTTGGCGCAAACATTGACAAATGTTTTCGATGATCACAAAATTTCATTGCGAAATGACATTCGTGGAAGTCGTGGCAAAAAAAAAGGCACAACCGAGGCTCCAAAAGTGTTGTTTTCAAAAGCATTTTGGAGTGCTGATTTTTTTGTCACGACTTCTACGAATGTCATTTCACCATGAAATGTTGCAAGCACCGAAAACATTTGTCGAAGTTCACCACAAAAAAATCAGAATTTTATGAATTTATTTTCTGTATTTTTGTGATGTTACTGTTCATCACAGGCTCAAATGAGCTCGTGAGCAGAATATGACGTTTGACTTTGATGAGTCAATTATAAACTCCTTCAACACATTCCTGCTGCAAAATAAAATAAAAGATCCTAAACCAAATTAAGATATACAACTCGATCTTCAGGTGAGCAAGAAAATATGTGACGGCAAACAGATAACAATACATTTCACTCCATTTTTTTATCAATCACTTAGGCTGAGTTCTGGTTTTACAAATAAAGCCAAATGTACACATTGAAACAGAGAGGCACAAATGATGGAACGGTCAAAAGATCAAGGAGCAGCTAGCGAGGCTCGGATCCTAGAGGCATGTCGGAGAACACATCCCGATCTCTGCAGCGTTGAGCGGCTTCCACCGTAGAACAAAATCAATCATTTTAGAAATGCAGTCAAAAGTCAAAACATGAACATGGTAGCTAAAGTTGCAGATCCTTCTTTATTCATACACATGGTAGCTTACTGGTTGAATTCTTGGTCGATCCTGCAGACATAACATGAAAGATGCACTGATGTAGGGGGTCATTTTTTTCGAGCAAGTAGCAAATGAAGCCCGCCCTTGTAATGTCCATGGATGGAGGCCGGACATTCAACAGATGTCTGGTTGAAGATGCCTTTGAAACGACGGATGCGAGGACGTGATGGTTGTCCCTGCAGTATCTGTTTTTGGGGATGATTTTAAAAATATCTCTGTGTGGGTGGGATGCTTGGCTGTGTAGTGAGTTCCTTGGGCTTTGGTTTATAGTTTATCACTTTCTCCTTCTTTGGGTTTGTTAAATGGACGTGCAGTGCAACTATATAAAAAATAAATGTGCAATCTTGTGTATGCCAATAATTTGATGAAAAAGATATATTTTCACAATATGCAATACATATTTACTAACCGATTTTTTTACTCCATCCGAAACTGAAATCGATTGAACAAACAGCAGTAGAAAATAACATGTGCAGAAGGAACCGAGAATTGTACCCGCTGTGCCCCTGGATTGGAACGAAGATGAACCTTTGCGGATCAAATATAAGAATTCATTCCTCAAAAGAATATAAGAACTCAATTCACAGAAATTATATATGAAATTGTTCAACTGATACATCTTCTGACAAAGTTACAATAACTGACATGTAACAAGAATATATTGTTCCTTTTCATGCAGAACATGCATTTACAACTCACTTGAACAATTTAGTTGGCAGGAAAATGGCTCGTGCAAATCTAGCAAATATCCGAGATGCAAAGTTTATCATCCAGCTCAGAAGAGGTTGTTGTGTATAGATTAATACTAGCAAGATGCCCGTGCATTGCACGGAACATCAAGATGCATTTTTTTATAAAACACCTGTTGTGATTGACCCATGCGGGAGTAATCCCGTGTGTAAAAACTAATTATATCTCGAGAAAGAGGAGAGATAAGGTGAGGAGGAGTGGGGCATGGTGATGATTGGTGGTCGGGCTGAGCGGAGGCATGAGGATGGACGACTGATGACCCACAAGTATAGGGATCTATCGTAGTCCTTTCGATAAGTAAGAGTGTCGAACCCAGCAAGGAGCAGAAGGAAATGACAAGCGGTTTTCATCAAGGTTTCTCTGCAAGTACTGGAATTATCGGTAACAAATAGTTTTGTGATAAGATAATTCGTAACGGGTAACAAGTAATAAAAGTAAACAAGGTGCAACAAGATGCCTCAATCATTTTTGTAGCAAAGGACAAGCCTGGACAAACTCTTATATAAAGCAAAGCGCTCCCGAGGACACATAGGAATATTTGTCAACCTAGTTTTCATCATGCTCATATGATTCGCGTTCGTTACTTTGATAATTTGATATGTGGGTGGACCGGTGCTTGGGTGCTGCCCTTCCTTGGACAAGCCTCCCACTTATGACTAACCCCTCTCGTAAGCATCCGCAATTACGAAATAAGTATTAAGGTAAACCTAACCATAACATGAAATATATGGATCCAAATTAGCCCCTTACGAAGCAATGCATAAACTAGGGTTTAAGCTTCTGTCACTCTAGCAACTCATCATCTACTTATTACTTCTCAATGCCTCCCCCTAGGCCCAAACAATGGTGAAGTGTCATGTAGTTGACGTTCACATAACACCACTAGAGGAGAGAGAATATACATCTCATCAAAATATCGAACGAATACCAAACTCATATGATTACTTATAACAAGACTTCTCCCATATCCTCGAGAACAAACGTAACTACTCACAAAACATATTTATGATCAAGATTAGAGGAGTATTAATTATCATTAAGGATCTGAAAATATAATCTTCCACCGAATAAACGAACTAGCATCAACTAGCATCAACTACAAGGTCGGACTGAGCGGAGGCATGAGGATGGGCGACACCGGCAACGGCCACCATGCCAGATTGTTCCAGAGGCTTCCTTTTTAAATTGCTCAACAATGAGGTTGTGGGAGATAAGGATGAACGAGGGAAGGCCTTATCTATAAATGTGGAGAGAGGTCCGGGTATCTTTTTGCAAAATTGCCATAGTTTGCTTTCTATCCGCCAGATATAGATCGGACGGCCTATATTGTAAGATGGCAGGCACACCATCATCACCAACTCGATTTTTTAGAGAGGACAACAAATTAGAGAGGACAAGAAACATGCACATTTGCTAGATCTCTGCAATTTTTATTTATGCTGGTCATGCCATGATGACTAGTTCCAGTTTATGAACAACTAACGTGCACATGAAGCCCAATCCTATATATGTACTGATGGCAGCCTTCAGTTCAATTTAGAGACCTTCCTTTCTTTTTCATCTGTGCATGTCTTATTGTATTATTTAGTAGCCATATAGGTCTGCCACTAATTATACATGCTATTATGAATTTCGGCAAAACTTGGGTATTATGCAACTGTGAAAGTGTTGTGCAATGGCAGAAATTGACAAGAGGACACCTCAAATTGGTATGAGATTCAGATATTCGGATGAGGCTTGGGTGTTTTGGGTAGAATATAAATATATGGGGGGTCACATAGGCTTTGATGTGAGGAAAAGGTGCACCAACAAAAGCAAATTTGATGGAAAAGTGACTTCATGCAGATTTGTTTGCTCCAATGAGGGTCTTCGAAGGAAAGGCCAAACCGATCGTGAGCCAAAGCATTTTAGAGCTGAAACAAGAACTGATTGTAGAGTTCGGATGAGTATTACATTGGATCGAGCGGCAGAAAATTATGAAGTTACTGATGTTGTGCTGGAACACAACCACTAACTTCAATTGCCACAAACTCACCACTTGTTGGCATCACAAAGGAGGATTTCAGACCTGCAAGCTTTCGAGATAGAGACCACCGATGATTCTGGAATTATATAGCTATCTTATACACAGAATGACCGGAAGATGTCCAATAGATCATGCAGTCCTCGACCTCCCAGCTTCTCAGGATCATTCATAACCTCATAAGCCTGAGCTAACTTCTTGAACTGACACATGACATACTGTTAGTTAGCCAGCTCAACCATAAAACAATGTTTTAAACAAACTTGGTAACCGCCTAAAGAGTACTCACTACCCAGCAAAGCTTGACCGAGCATGTCATTTTTAGTTCAGCTAGGTTGATATATGACAATGGGCAAATAAGTTGTTTGCCTAGTATGCATCAGTATTCAGCAGTCAACTTTTTCTGCAACACTAAAGAAACTGGACGTGTAATAAAATTTGCGCACCACCGAGGATCAATGCAATTTTTTTAAATATCAATTTAGAAACCAAATGCATTACCAGAAAGATATAAACATATGGTTGAATATAAATATATAATAGAGCAACAAAGAAATTTGCTGCTGGGATTGAGCCGAACTAATGTTGGCTGTTGCTACACCCTGCTGCCATTCATACAATTTCTTTGCAAGTAGCAAGCAGCCAAACACACGCATAACACTTTAGCAGAGCAAGCAAAAAGGTCGAGAAAAAAGAACGGAGAGGCTACCTGCAGGCTGCGGCAGTTGGAGCATGGAGGCAGCTGTCGGCGTGCGTGAGTTTTCACAACATCAGAGCAGTGCCGAGAAGATCCTGGTTGAGGCGCAACAAACCCGGCGACAGACGCCAAATACTGAAAGCCTACAAAGCCATTGGCCATACAAAGGTGGCCACATTTCAAGTTCGCCTTGACCTGAACATCGGAAATCACAAAAATCAGATAAATAACACGGAAAGGTGCTCTGAACCCAAATTTTTTCTTCATAAACATGGAGAAACATTAGTGAACGAAACAATCTTACGTCATATAAAATAAATAAATTAAGATGTTATACAAAACTAAGAAAGAAACCAGATAAAAGCGCTATAAAGTGCAGCAGGCTAACAAAATTTAGTCTAGAATATATGCTAGCAAATCAATAATCGTACAAAAAATACCGTGCGCCAACAAAGCTTCGGCTCTGGATCGGGTAGCTAATACGCCATCTCTACTGTAAGTTTGGAACTCACAACAAGCACTTGACATATAAGGCAACAATTCCAACAATTTGTGATCATGTGTATAAATCGAGGAGCCACACTGTCTTGTGTACACACCTCATCATCAGCAAAATGAACGCACGGAGAAACCAAGAACAATGCATCGCCTAGTACACACGCGCTCTACATTTAAGATTTCCTCTCTAAGGGTTAGACAATCTCTGCTTCAACACCTGGACGAAATCCAGACTCACCGACCAGCACCATCCACGGAATGCCTGTCTGAGTCACATACTTTATGTGGTCCAGCTCCCTGGTGGTGAGCTTGAACTCTGCCTTTATCCCAGCACTCCATAACTCATTCGCAAGCTCGGCGGCCAATATAAGGTCCTTCCCTAGAATCGACACCAAAACCTCTGTCACGCTAGCCCGGATAACCTGCGATTCGAGGGCCAATATCAGTTCTGCTACATTGCCGCAACAACGACATAATGACACAACATTGAGAAAATACCTGGTTATTTTCTTTCTCATGTTGCTCAATGATTGCGAAAACTCTTTCTATTCCAAGATCGACGCCAACAGTGGGGACTTGCTTGTTACTGAACATGCCGACAAGTTTGTCGTACCTGCCACCAACAGTAATAAAACCAAACTATTGCAAAAAAATTATGAGCGCAGTAATCAACAAAACACTGGTAGAAAAAGGGCCTGTTGTCTCGGTTCGTAAGGGCCTTTAGTCCCGGTTCCTGAACCAGGACTAAAGTGCCGGTACTAATGCCCTGTCCCTTTAGTCCCGGTTCAATCCAGAACCGGGACTGATGAGCCTCCACGTGGCCTGTGCGCGGAGCCCAGGCAGGAGACCCTTTGGTCCCGGTTGGTGGCATCAACGGGACCAATAGGCATCCACGCGTCAGCATTTCTGTGGCTGGGGTTTTTGTTTTTTGTTTTGAAAGGGGGGGGGGGGGGTTGGGGGTTTTGGGGGTTAATTTAGGTGTTTCATATATTGTGTTAGTTAGCTATAATTAATAGAGAGAAGTGTCCTCTCTTATGTCCGTGCTTGGTCATCATGAACATATATGCATACAGAGAGAAGTGATATCGACCACCTCTCCTTCTCCGAGAGATTGGTCGAACAACAAGTTCTCGTATATCTATCCGACGCTACCGGCTACATATATACAATAATTATCTCTTACAAATATAATCATACGGACTCATGGTCCACATAGTATTCTCCGTCTTCAGCGATCACGTGGTCAAGAAAGAATGCCGTCAATTCCTCTTGAATTGCTCGCATGCGAGCTGGTGCTAGGAGTTCATCCCGCTTCCGAAACATCTAATTTGAAGAAGGGGGTCAATACATATATATATGAATGAATGAAACTCAACACAAATGATGATAATAAAATAAAATTGTGAATGTTGTTATTTACGTACTTCATATTGTTCGTCAGAGTACCCGCCCCGCTCACAGGTCGTGTGGCGGATGGACTCGCAGACGTAGTATCCACAGAAATCATTCCCTTGTTCCTGCCACAACCACTTTACAAGAAATAGAGGTCAATCAAACTGATAAGCAAGAATGCTAAATGGTATTGATGAAACTAGCGCTTGAATCACTAGGAGATGCGCGGAACATGCTACTATAGTACTTACTTTCGGGTGTCTAAATTCCAGCTCCTTCGGCAGTCCCGGAACTTTTCTGGTGAATTTTCTCCAAACCCTGTCGGACAAAGAAAACAATTACTTGATATCAGGAAATGAACAAAGTTGCTGATATGGTGGATAATGATCGATTTAACTTACTTCTTGAGGATTTCAGTCATGTCCGCATACTCCTGGGGATCTTTTCGTTTAGAGTCCAAGACGGTTACTACTCCCTGCTCAAGCCTAATCTCTAGGAGAATATAGTGGAAACTGCACACGCATGCATAACTCATCAATTACATTACTATAACCTGGACTAATATATAAGGGAAACAGAATATGCACAAGACAGTAACACTCACTTGAAGTTGTAAGGAAAGAGTATTATATCTTTGTTTTCATTTTTTTTGAATGATCGTAGCAAGTTGGCCTCGGTATCTTCGGGACAATGTTCAACCTCAGTTGCATCTATGAGATATGTGTTAACAAACCCAATATCACCGATTTGTCTTTTCTTCAATTCGGCGATCTTCAATCTGCATAATATAGTGAGGATAATTATAAATACATGCAATGAAAGAGATGAGCTATATAGAGAGACTTAATGACAGAAGTAGTAGTACTTACAGACAGTAGCAGGTGATCGTTGTTTTATCGAGGGCCAATTGATTGAAAAACTGATAGAACTCCTCAAATGGAATAGGCAACAGTTCAATTCCAACGAGGTCATGCTCCGGTTTAACTCTCGCATACAAAGTACTCCTCCCCCCAGACTCTCTGCAGATTTTCAAGTACCAATCATGTAATCTTCGCATCATCGTTGTTAAAGATTTTTCATCTTTGACGAGAGGCTTCCCGTACTCGTATCTGTGTATCTGCACCTCCATGGGATCATAATGTACATCGTCGGGCAGGTAATCGTCAACATTGCCATAACCGGGCACCATCCTCGGATCGACGATGTCGCTAGGCACCTTGAGCGGGGGGCACGATTGCTTCGCTTGTTCGCCGAGCTGGGCAATTTGTTTCCCAGCTGCTCGTCGTTCTTTCAGCCTTTGATCACTGACTGTACTTCCCGACCGCTCCGCTTCGGCCCATGTCTTTGCAATAATGCGCTCATAGTTGCCTTCCGGCGGAGACTTGGGTGGTTTTGCCAGGGCAGCCAGAGTGCGCTTCACTTTCACCGGATCTACCTTCTCCTCCGGAGGTGGATGTCTCTTTGCTTTCAACCCTTGAAACCAGTCATCCACTTCGGTTCGCGCGATCTTCGCGTTCTCCTCCGGGGTCCTCTCGTATGGTAACTTCTGTGGACTCTTCAGAGAAGGACCGAATCTGTATGTCCTCCCGCCTCTGGTTGTACTGCTAGACGCCGGCCGAGAAGACGAAGCGGTTGTCTTCTTTACTTGCTTACGAGGCGGAGGAGAAGGACTACGACGCGCCGAAGCAGCTGCCGGAGCGGCGGCGAGTCTCTGCCGCCCTTGCTGACGAGGCGGAGAAGGAGGAGGCTGGCTGCTCGGGCGCGCCGGCGCAGGTGGAGTGCCGCCACGCGCCGGAGAAGGAGCCGGCCGAGGGCCCTGATCATCACTCGCCGGAGGAGGAGGCGGAGTGCCCTGACTCGACGGAGGAGGAGGAGGAGGCGGAGGCGTCCAGTTCGGAAGGTTGATGAGCTCCTTCCGTCATAGGCATGGAGTTTTCAGAGTAGACCCCAGCCGAGTCTCCCCTTCACCGGTAGGGTGGTCAAGCTGGAGGTCCTCAAATCCCTCCGTTATTTCATCCACCATCACCCTAGCATATCCTTATGGATCGTCCGGCAGTGAAAAGTTGCGCCGGGTTCAGTAGGATAAACAGAGCCAACAACCGCCTTGACCTTCAAATTCATCCATTGCGTCATAAGGTGGCAATTTTGAGACTCCGTGATAGCATCCACGGGATAGCTGGCAGGAGCCGTCAAGGCATGCTCCGGCTGAAGCAGCTCGGTGGAAGCCACGCTGCTTCTGCACTGAGATGGCGGGGTAGCTTCGGGGGAAGCTTCGGCAGTACGTTTGCTGCGATTTGCTTCTCGTTCCTCTATCGCGTCTACCCTTGCTTGCAGCGCCTGCATTTGGGTCTGCTGCACTTTTTTCATCCTCTCATGGGATTTGTAACCGCCTGCGTCCGGAAACCCAACCTTCCACGGAATGGAGCCTGGCGTGCCTCGTGTCCGTCCAGGGTGCTCAGGATTCCCGAGGGCCATTGTGAGCTCGTCGTTCTCTCTGTCTGGAAAGAACTTCCCTTGCTGCGCTGCTTCGATATACTGCTTAAGCTTCCTGACTGGTATGTCCATTTGATCGTTCGTCCAAATGCACTTCCCTATTACAGGGTCCAAGGTTCCGCCAGCCCCGAAGAACCAAGTCCGGCAACGGTCTGGCCAGCTAATTGTCTCTGGTTCGATCCCTTTATCAACTAGATCATTCTCAGTCTTGGCCCACTTAGGCCGGGCTACGAGGTAGCCACCTGACCCCGTGCGATGGTGAAGCTTCTTCTTCGCAGCATTTTGCTTGTTTGTCGCCGACATCTTCTTACTCTTTTCCGATGTCTTGTGGGCCACAAATGCGGGCCAGTGATCTCAGATCTTCTTATCTGCCCTTGAATTCTGGTGTCTCATTATTTTCGACAAACTTATTCAGCTCTTTCTTCCACCTCCTGAATAGTTCTGCCATCCTCTTAAGAGCAAAAGACTTGATTAATTGCTCTTTAACTGGGTTCTCTGGATTATCCTCTGGCGGTAGGGTGAAATTTGACTTCAGCTCAGTCCAACGATCATTTTTCTGCATATCATTGACATAAGACACCTTAGGGTCCTCTGTAGCCGGCTTAAACCATTGTTGGATGCTTATCGGGATCTTGTCCCTAACCAGAACCCCGCACTGAGCAACAAATGTGTTCTTTGTTCGGATGGGTTCAATCGGTTGGCCGTCGGGCGCGATTGCTATGATCTCAAACTTTTCATCCGAGCTCAACTTTTTCTTCGGGCCTCGTCTCTTTACCGAAGTTGTGCTCGATCCGGAGGGCTAGAAAAAAGAACAAAGACTTAATTAATATGTGTACATACCAAAACAATGAATGCATCAATCAGCTAGTCAGCACAGGCTTAACTAATATATATACCTGGCCGGACTCGGTTCGGTCACCGGAGCCGTCATCACGGTCTCCTTCTTGCACCGGCATTGGGTCACCGGAGCCGTCCTCATGTTCTTCTTCTTGCACCGGCATTAGGTCACCGTAGCCAGCTTCTTCACCCTCTCCTTCCAGACCATCGGTGTTGTTGAGAAACAACGAGACGGCATCACTTCCTTCTGCGATTATGTCCCTCAACAATGCTTCTTTTGCTTCATCTCGGGCGGTGTCCATAGTTTCTACAAATATTTACAACATGGCAATTATTATTCAAACATGACAGATGGATATATTAGTGGCAAACGTAGAACTAGCTACCTAATCATAGTAAGGAATCATATATATTAATTAGTGGCCTCGACGCTGCTTCTCTAGGGTTTGGGGTGGCCTCGACAACGCTTCAAGGGTTTGGGGTGGCCTCGAGAACGCTTCAAGGAGGGGGTAATATCGACCCCCCCCCCACGTGTTGAAGCTATCGGGAGGGGGTATATATCGACAACGACGACACTACATCTATGTCCCTCGACAACCCTAGTTCCCGATAAAAAAAGAGGAAGAAGAAGAAAGAAAAGAGGAGAAGAAAGAATAGAGGAGAAGAACTCCTCTATTCTTTCTTCTCCTCTTTTTTTTCTTCTTCCTCTTCTTTTTTATCCTCTTCTTCCTCTCATGTTCGAGAGGATCGCTGAGGGGTCGGGAGGTTGCCTAGTGTGAAAGGATTCAACAAAACCATGTCTTCATCATTAGGCGAAAGTAACAGGTGCATGATGGTACGAAGCTCTCCAAAGTTATTTTGGAACGGAGTCCTGGATAGGATAATTCGCTTTTTGGTACAAAGTTCAGCAAGAACCTTCCAAATATCGTTATTTGGAAGGCCTTTGCTGAAATTCATACAAAAAGGCAAATTATCCTATCCGGGACACCATTCCAAAATAACTTTGGAGGACTTCATCATGCCCTGGTTACTTCTGGCTAATGATGAAGCCATGGATTTCTTCAATACTTTGACACTAGGAAATCTCTCTCTCTCGACCCCTCGGCGATCCTCGACCCCTCGAACCCTCGACGACCCTGGAACCCTCAACCCCTCGGCGATCCTCTTCTTCCTCTCATGTTCGAGAGGATCGCCGAGGGGTCGGGAGGTTGCCTAGTGTGAAAGGATTCAACAAAACCATGTCTTCATCATTAGGCGAAAGTAACAGGTGCATGATGGTACGAAGCTCTCCAAAGTTATTTTGGAACGGAGTCCTAGATAGGATAACTCGCTTTTTAGTACAAAGTTCAGCAAGAACCTTCCAAATATCGTTATTTGGAAGGCCTTTGCTGAAATTCATACAAAAAGGCAAATTATCCTATCCGGGACACCATTCCAAAATAACTTTGGAGGACTTCGTCATGCCCTGGTTACTTCTGGCTAATGATGAAGCCATGGATTTCTTCAATACTTTGACACTAGGAAATCTCTCTCTCTCGACCCCTCGGCGATCCTCGACCCCTCGAACCCTCGACGACCCTGGAACCCTCGACCCCTCGGCGATCCTCTTCTTCCTCTCATGTTCGAGAGGATCGCCGAGGGGTCGGGAGGTTGCCTAGTGTCAAAGGATTCAACAAAACCATGTCTTCATCATTAGGCGAAAGTAACAGGTGCATGATGGTATGAAGCTCTCCAAAGTTATTTTGGAACGGAGTCCTAGATAGGATAATTCGCTTTTTGGTACAAAGTTCAGCAAGAACCTTCCAAATATCGTTATTTGGAAGGCCTTTGCTGAAATTCATACAAAAAGGCAAATTATCCTATCCGGGACACCATTCCAAAATAACTTTGGAGGACTTCGTCATGCCCTGGTTACTTCCGGCTAATGATGAAGCCATGGATTTCTTCAATACTTTGACACTAGGAAATCTCTCTCTCGACCCCTCGGCGATCCTCGACCCCTCGAACCCTCGACGACTCTGGAACCCTCGACCCCTAGGCGATCCTCTTCTTCCTCTCATGTTCGAGAGGATCGCCGAGGGGTCGGGAGGTTGCCTAGTGTCAAAGGATTCAACAAAACCATGTCTTCATCATTAGGCGAAAGTAACAGGTGCATGATGGTACGAAGCTCTCCAAAGTTATTTTGGAACGGAGTCCTAGATAGGATAATTCGCTTTTTGGTACAAAGTTTAGCAAGAACCTTCCAAATATCGTTATTTGGAAGGCCTTTGCTGAAATTCATACAAAAAGCCAAATTATCCTATCCGGGACACCATTCCAAAATAACTTTGGAGGACTTCGTCATGCCCTGGTTACTTCCGACTAATGATGAAGCCATGGATTTCTTTAATACTTTGACACTAGGAAACCTCTCTCGACCCCTCGGCGATCCTCGACCCCTCGAATCCTCGACGACCCTGGAACCCTCGACCCCTAGACGACCCTGGAACCCTCGACCCTCAATCCCTCGACCCTATAGAACCCTCGAACCCTCGACCCTTGACCCCTTAACGACCCTCGACCCTCTACCCTAGTTCCCGACCCTCGACCCCTCGGCGATCCTCGACACCCTCGTTCCCGATAAAAAATAAGAAGAAGAAGAAGAAGAAGAAGAAGAAGAAGAAGAAGAAGAAGAAGAAGAAGAAGAAGAAGAAGAAGAAGAAGAAGAAAGAGGAGAAGAAGAAAGGAATAGCTAGAGGAGAAGATCGAAGAAAAAAAAGAAGAAGAAAAAGAGGAGAAGAAGAAAGGAATAGTGGAGAAGAAGAAAAAATAGAATATATTCTATTTTCTCTTCTTCTCCACTATTCCTTTCTTCTTCTCCTCTTCTTTTTTTTTCTTTTTTCTTCTTCAAATTTATTTCTCCTCTTCTTCCTCTCCTCTTCTTCTTTCTTTCCTCTTCTTATTTTCTTTCTTTCCTATACTTCTTTTCCTTCCTTCTTAATATCACTTAGCAAATTTTGCAACGATAGAGAGGGGGTGCTCCCGTGGTCTAAAATCCGTCTATGCACGATAGAAAATTCTGAAAAAATACATCTATGATCCCTCAACGTCCCCGCCTCTCTCATGAACAAAAAAATATGTGAATTAAAAAACATCATGTTCTATGAACAAAAAAACATCATATTTCATCCACATTCGTGCATACATCATATATGTGATCATCTATGAAAAAAAACATCATATTCTATAAAAAAATCATTACATATATATATATATATAAACAAGCATATGTATATATAAAAAATAAGCATATATATATAAAACAAGCATATATGTGGAAAAAAATTGCAAAGGGAGGGCGCCGGCGGCCGGACCAAGCTGAGGAGGCGGGCAGGGGCGCAGGCGACGGCGAGGGCGGGCCGGGGCAGCGAGCGTCGGGGCAGGGGCGCGGGCGACAGCGACAGGGGCGGGCCGAGGCGGCGCGCGTCGGGGCAGGGGCGGGCGGCGACGGCGAGTCCGTGGCAGGGGCTCGTGGCACGGGGCGGCGCGCGCGAGCAGGGGAGCTCGAGGCGACGGCAGGGGCGGTGAGGGCGCCGGCGCGCGGGGGCGGGACGGGGCAGGGGCAGGGCGACGGCGACGAGGAGCGGGCGGCGATGGCGAGCACGGGGCAGGGGCGCGGGGCGATGGCGACGGCGAGCACGGGCAGCCTGGCGGCGTCGGGGGCAAATGGTCAATGAGAAACTGAAAATTTCCTAAGTCCTGCTTATATACACAGAGTATTGGTCCCGGTTCGTGGCACCAACCGGGACCAATGCCACCTTTAGTGCCGGTTGGTGCCACCAACCGGGCCTATGGTCCCGGTTGGTGGCACCAACCGGGACTAAAGGGGGGCATTGGTCACGGTTGGTTCCACGAACCGTGACCAATGCCCCCTTTAGTCCCGGTTGGTGCCACCAACCGGGACCAATGGCCTTGTGCTGCCCCGCGCCCAAAAGTTTAGTCCCACCTCGCTAGTTGAGAGGGCTTGGGAGTGGTTTATAAGCGCTGCTGCGCCCACCCTCCCGAGCTCCTCTCAACTTCAGGCTTTCGGGCCTAATCTGTCATTGCAATGCCTGTGGGCCTACTGGCCTGCTGCGGGCCTGAATCCTGGCCCATGGTAGGGTTTCTAGTCGTATTCAGGCCGTGGTGGCCCAGTAGGTGGCTTTTTTTTGTTGCTTTATTTATTTTTCTTTTCTTTTTTCTTTATTTTTTAATTCTTTATGCTTTTAGTTTTAGAAAAATTATAAACATTTTGTTAATGCCATTAGTTTTCAAATTTGAAAACACCTTTTTAGTTTTTTTTGTTTTCTTTGTTGCTTTATTTATTTTATTTTGTGATTAACTTTACTATAAAAATAGTTTTTCCTGTTTTTTGATTTGTTTTTTGCATTATTTATTTTCTTTTGTTTTTTGCTTTAATTTTTAATTCTATTTGCTTTTAGGTTAGCAAAATTATAAATTTTCTGTTAGTGCCATTAGTTTTAGAAAAATTATAAACTTTTTGTTAACGCCATTAGTTTTCAAATTTGAAAACACTTTTTTAGTTTTTTTGTTTTCTTTGTTGCTTTATTTATTTTATTTTGTGATTAAATTTACTATAAAATAGTTTTTTCCTGTTTTTTTGATTTGTTTTTTGCATTATTTATTTTCTTTTGTTTTTTGCTTTAATTTTTAATTCTGATTGCATTTAGGTTAGCAAAATTATAAACTTTCTGTTAGTGCCATTAGTTTTAGAAAAATTATAAACTTTTTGTTAATGCCATTAGTTTTAGAAAAATTATAAACTTTTTGTTAATGCCATTAGTTTTCAAATTTGAAAACACTTTTTTAGTTTTTTAGTTTTCTTTGTTGCTTTGTTTATTTTATTTTGTGATTAACTTTACTATAAAAATAGTTTTTTCCTGTTTTTTTGATTTGTTTTTTGCATTATTTATTTTCTTTTGTTTTTTGCTTTAATTTTTAATTCTGTTTGCTTTTAGGTTAGCAAAATTATAAACTTTCTGTTAGTGCCATTAGTTTTAGAAAAAATATAAACTTTCTGTTAGTGCCATTAGTTTTCAAATTTGAAAATACTTTTTTAGTTTTCTTTGTTTTATTTGTTGCTTTATTTATTTTATTTTGTGATTAACTTTACTATAAAAATAGTTTTTTCCTGTTTTTTTGATTTGTTTTTTGCATTATTTATTTTCTTTTGTTTTTTGCTTTAATTTTTAATTCGGTTTGCTTTTAGGTTAGCAAAATTATAAACTTTCTGTTAGTGCCATTAGTTTTAGAAAAATTATAAACTTTCTGTTAGTGCCATTAGTTTTCAAATTTGAATAGCTAAAATTTGAATTCTTTGAAAATTGTTTGAATCACAAGTTTGTGATTAACTTACTAAAAAAATGAGAATAGATGCGCTTATAGAGAAAACTTGATGCACTTCATGTACAAAATGGACAATCACTTTCAAATGAACTCTGCAAAAGTTGAAAGTAGGGATGGTATCATAATTTCACCCACATAGCATGTGCATGTACAAAACGGACAATGGTAGCATGTTCGTGTGTTACAAAGTTGGCATGGTATCATCATAATAGTTGCGGGAGAAAGTCTTCACTTTTTCTTCGCTTGTGTCATTTGCTTATTGTGCCGTAACCATGGATAATCTTCATTGTTTATCAGGATGCTTGGGTCAGCCTTGACATTGAAGGGAGGGATTTCATGAAACTTTTCATAATCTTTAGACATGTCTGTCTTGCCGTCCACTCCCAGGATGTCCCTTTTTCCTGAAAGAACTATGTGGCACTTTGGCTCATCGTATGATGTATTCGCTTCCTTATCTTTTCTTTTTCTCGGTTTGGTAGACATGTCCTTCACATAGATAACCTGTGCCACATCATTGGCTAGGACGAACGGTTTGTCACTGTACCCAAGATTTTTCAGATCCACTGTTGTCATTCCGTACTGTGGGTCTACCTGTACCCCACCGCCTAACAGATTGACCCATTTGCACTTAAACAAAGGGACCTTAAAATCAGGTCCGTAGTCAAGTTCCCATATGTCCACTATGTAACCATAATATGTGTCCTTTCCGCTCTCGGTTGCTGCATCAAAGTGGACACCGCTGTTTTGGTTGGTGCTCTTTTGATCTTGGGCGATTGTGTAAAATGTATTCCCATTTATCTCGTATCCTTTGTAAGTCAATACAGTCAAAGATGGTCCCCTGGACAACAAGTACAACTCATCACAAACAGTGTTGTCACCTCTGAGACGTGTTTCCAACCAATTGCTGAAAGTCCTGATGTGTTCACATGTAATCCAGTCGTCGCACTGCTCCGGGTGTTTGGAGCGCAGACTGTTCTTGTGTTCATCGACATACGGGGTCACCAAGGTAGAGTTCTGTAGAACTGTGTAGTGTGCTTGAGACCAAGAATATCCGTCCCTGCATATTATTGAGTCTCTTCCAAGAGTGCCTTTTCCAATCAGTCTCCCCTCATACCGCGATTTGGGAGACCTATCTTCTTAAGGCCAGGAATGAAGTTAACACAAAACCCAATAACATCCTCTGTTTGATGGCCCATGGAGATGCTTCCTTCTGGCCTAGCGCGGTTACGGACATATTTCTTTAGGACTCCCGTGAACCTCTCAAAGGGGAACATATTGTGTAGAAATACGGGCCCCAGGATGACAATCTTGTCAACTAGATGAACTAGGACGTGCGTCATGATATTGAAGAAGGATGGTGGGAACACCAGCTCGAAACTGACAAGACATTGCGCCACATCACTCCTTAGCCTTGGTACGATTTCTGGATCGATCACCTTCTGAGAGATTGCATTGAGGAATGCACATAGCTTCACAATGGCTAATCGGACGTTTTCCGGTAGAAGCCCCCTCAATGCAACCGAAAGCAGTTGCGTCATAATCACGTGGCAGTCATGAGACTTTAGGTTCTGAAACTTTTTCTCTGGCATATTTATTATTCCCTTTATATTCGACGAGAAGCCAGTCGTGACCTTCATACTGAGCAGGCATTCAAAGAAGATTTATTTCTCTTCTTTCGTAAGAGCGTAGCTGGCAGGACCTTGATACTGCTTCGGAGGCATGCCGTCTTTTTCGTGCAAATGTTGCAGGTCCTCCCGTGCCTCAGGTGTATCTTTTGTCTTCCCATACATGCCCAAGAAGCCTAGCAGGTTCATGCAAAGGTTCTTCGTCACGTGCATCACGTCGATTGAGGAGCGGACCTCTAGGTATTTCCAGTAGGGTAGGTCCCAAAATATAGATTTCTTCTTCCACATGGGTGCGTGTCCCTCAGCGTCATTCGGAACAGCTAGTCCACCGGGACCCTTTCCAAAGATTACGTAGTGTAAATCATTGACCATAGCAAGCACGTGATCACCGGTGCGCATGGCGGGCTTCTTCCAGTGATCTGCCTCGCCTTTGAAATGCTTGCCTTTCTTTCGACATTGATGGTTGGTCGGAAGAAATCGACGATGGCCCAGGTACACATTCTTCCTGCATTTGTCCAGGTATATACTTTCAGTGTCATCTAAACAGTGCGTGCATGCGTGGTATCCTTTGTTTGTCTGTCCTGAAAGGTTACTGAGAGCGGGCCAATCGTTGATGGTCACGAACAGCAACGCCTTAAGGTTAAATTCCTCCTATCTGTGCTCATCCCACGTATGTACACCATTTTCATTCCACAGCTATAAAAGTTCTTCAACTAATGGCCTTAGGTACACATCAATTTCGTTGCCGGGTTGCTTAGGGCCTTGGATGAGAACTGGCATCATAATGAACTTCCGCTTCATGCACATCCAAGGAGGAAGGTTATACATACATAGAGTCACGGGCCAAGTGCTATGATTGCTGCTCTGCTCCCCGAAAGGATTAATGCCATCCGCGCTTAAAGCAAACCATACATTCCTTGGGTCCTTTGCAAACTCATCCCAGTACTTTCTCTCGATTTTTCTCCACTGCGACCCGTCAGCGGGTGCTCTCAACTTCCCATCTTTCTTTCGGTTCTCACTGTGCCATCGCATCAACTTGGCATGCTCTTCGTTTCTGAACAGACGTTTCGACCGTGGTATTATAGGAGCATACCACATCACCTTCGCAGGAACCCTCTTCCTGGGGGGCTCGCCGTCAACATCACCAGGGTCATCTCGTCTGATCTTATACCGCAATGCACCGCATACCGGGCATGCGTTCAGATCCTTGTATGCACCGCGGTAGAGGATGCAGTCATTAGGGCATGCATGTATCTTCTCCACCTCCAATCCTAGAGGGCATACGACCTTCTTTGCTGCGTATGTACTGTCGGGCAATTCGTTATCCTTTAGAAGCTTCTTCTTCAATATTTTCAGTAGCTTCTCAAATCCTTTGTCAGCCACAGCATTCTCTGCCTTCCACTGCAGCAATTCCAATACGGTACCGAGCTTTGTGTTGCCATCTTCGCAATTGGGGTATAACCCTTTTTTGTGATCCTCTAACATGTGATCGAACTTCAGCTTCTCCTTTTGACTTTCGCATTGCGTCCTTGCATCGACAATGACCCGGCGGAGATCATCATCATCGGGCACATCGTTTGGTTCCTCTTGATCTTCAGCAGCTTCACCCGTTGCAGCATCATTAGGCACATCGTCTGGTTCCTCTTGATCTTCACCAGCTCCCCTCGTTGCAGCATCACCGTATTCAGGGGGCACATAGTTGTCATCGTAGTCTTCTTCTTCGCCGTCTTCCATCATAACCCTATTTCTCCGTGCCTCGTCCAAACATTATAGTGTGGCATGAAACCCTTGTAAAGCAGGTGGGAGTGAAGGATTTTCCGGTTAGAGTAAGACCTCGTATTCCCACATTCAGTGCATGGACAACACATAAAACCATTCTGCTTGTTTGCCTCGGCCGCATCGAGAAACTCATGCACGCCCTTAATGTACTCGCGGGTGTGTGTCACCGTACATCCATTGCCGGTTCATCTGTGTGCATTATATATAATTAAGTGTCCAAATTAATAGAATTTCATCATCACATTAAAACCAAAGTGCATACATAGTTCTCATCTAACAACATATAGCTCTCCAGAGCATCTAATTAATTAAACCATACATTGAAACTATGTAAAACATTTCAATGCGAAAATAAATGTGATCATAATCGTAACCAAGGTAACAATTGATCCAACGGCATAATGATACCAAGCCTCGGTATGAATGGCATATTTTCTAATCTTTCTAATCTTCAAGCGCATTGCATCCATCTTGATCTTGTGATCATCGACGACATCCGCAACATGCAACTCCAATATCATCTTCTCCTCCTCAATTTTTTTCCTTCAACAAATTGTTTTCTTCTTCAACTAAATTTAACCTCTCGACAATAGGGTCGGTTGGCATTTCCGATTCACATACATCCTAGATAAATAAAATCTATGTCACGTTGGTCGGCATGATTTTCATAAACAATAAATGAACCAATAGTTATAAAGATGATATACATACCACATCCGAATCATAGACAGGACGAGGGCCGACGGGGGCGGATACCAAAACCATCGCACTATATAAGATGCAATAATAAATGTAAGAAAATGATACAAGTATCTATCTAAACATACAAGTAAGAATATTTTTCCTTTCAGAAAGAAGATAAGAACAAGAGGCTCACCACGGTGGTGTCGGTGATGAGATCGGCGCGGGTGATCGACGGCGGTGAAGACGGGGACGGGGCGTGACGGACCGCTAAATCTAGACAAATCTCGAGGAAAATGGAGCTTGGAGGTCGAGCTTCGAGAGGAGAAAGCTTAAGTAGTGTCGCTCGGGCATTCCATCGTACACCTCATGTGCATAGGAGGTGAGCTAGAGCACCACAAAGCCCTCTCCCCCTTGGCCAGAGAAAACAGAGCACTGGGGTGCTCTGCTCGCGAGCGAGGGGTATATATAGGCACCTCATTGGTCCCGGTTGGTGGCATGAGCCGGGACTAACGGGGAGCCTTTGGTCCCGGTTCAAGCCACCAACCGGGACCAATGGTGGTGGGCCAGGAGCGAGGCCCATTGGTCCCGGTTCATCCCACCAACCGGGACCAAAAGGTCCAGATGAACCGGGACCAATGGCCCACGTGGCCCGGCCGGCCCCCTGGGCTCACGAACTGGGACCAATGCCCACATTGGTCCCGGTTCTGGACTGAACCGGGACTAATGGGCTGAGCCGGCCTGGACCAAAGTCCTGTTTTCTACTAGTGAAAGGTTGTTCGCTTAGTTAAAGAAGGTACTTTCCATAATTAAACACAATGAAGAAAATTCAGATATATAGCAATGTACAGTAAGTCACTTATTTTGGGACGGAGAGAGTACATGAGAAAAAAGAATTGTAAAATATGCTCTGAGATCTCAGTATCAAATGGGTCAAGCAGTGGGTCTTACAAAGGTGATTGATTGAAAGAACTGGAAATATAAAACCAAGCATAATTAAAGTTTTCAGATATAAATCAATGTACAGTAAAAAAATTGTAGTGCTACATCAGACAAAAGGTAATGTAGAATATGCTTTCAGATGATAAATAAGATGGTACATATAAAAGACCAGTATATCAAGCAATGATACTTAAAATGGTGATTAATAGAAAGCACTGGCAATACAGAATGATGCCCAGTATATAGAAATATGATTACAAAAAAAATGACTGAAGCAAGAGCACAGGTAACAAGTGAGGTGCAGATGTGAATGAAGATTCCAAACCTGTGTGAAGCCCTTGAATATAGCTTCATATATCACATTAGTATATCAACTTCAAGTCTTCACCATATTTGCCCATCAAGGTTACACGTGCCTACATCACAAGCCAAACAAACCACAAACATGAACATCTAGCTAACAATCGCATACACCTGAACAAATAATGCCTTGCTAACCTTCCAATGAAGTGGTCAACGGCTAGGAGGTGGATCCATGCGGAAGCGACAGTCATCTCGGTCACAAACACTCACCAGCTAAGGCTTAGTTTGGCAACAAAGTTTTTAGAGAACCATGGTAATTGAAAACCACAGTATTCAGATGTGCACACAACGAATACTACAGTTTCTTGAAACCATGGTTTTTCTCAGTTTTAGCAAAACTACCTAGGTGTTTGGCTGGTGTTGTTATACTACAGACCGATTGTAACGCTGGGTGACATCTGAAACTCACTGAGCTACATGACCTAACGGACGCCAGGTGCATGCAGCTTCTACGCACAAGATCAGCTCGTCCGCACCTATGTAGCACATTTGCGTACTGCTATGCTAACTAGGCAGGTGCAAGAAACAGATCGATCAGCCGGCCTTCAATGGCTGGATTAATTTAACCATGGGGTGCATGATTAATCAAGAGCATGTGGCAACTTAAGTTCATTAATCAACTAGATTGAAGTAATACAATCCTAGGAGCGTGTTGCTATCATATGTCTATACGTGCATGTACTCTTGGAGGCGGACCAAAATTCTTTGTGCGTGTACGATGAGCCATTTATACTGAATCGGCTACCTAGCATATATATCCGGTTGCATACAAGTGTTCTCCTAAAGGACCAATCGATCTAATCAGTGAGGAGAATATAGCCAACATATTCTGGGTTAATGCTAAAATGCTACTTGACTATGCGCACTTCGGAGATGTTGTCACATTGACACTACATTTGGCACAAATAAAGAGTATAGGCCATTTGATATTGTTCTTGGGCTCAACCAGTTTAGAGAAACAACCATTTTTGGTGCTGCATTGATGTTTGATGAAACCCGTGACTCATTTATATGGCTATTTGAGACATTTCTAGCTGCACATAATGGAAGGCAGCCTAGGATTATCTATACAGATCAAGATATATCAATGGGAAAAGCCATAGATATAGTCTTCACGGAATCATATCATGGATTGTGCACATTTCACATAATGCAGAATGCTTGCAAGCATTTATCTCCAGTGAAGGGTGATGAGGAAGATGAAGTGGAGAAAGAAGAAGAAGAGTCCCATATTCTCACTGATTTTAGTGCTTGTATGTATGGCTATGAGGACAAGATAGCATTTGAAGAAGCGTTTGGCAATATGAGGCTAAAAGTGCATAAGCAAACCTGGCTGGATAGTATCTATACAAGGTCAAAGAAAAGTGGGTTGAATGTTATATTAGAGATGTCTTTAGTTTGGGAGTGAGAAGCACACAATTAAGTGAGAGCTTCAACAATACGTTGAAGAATCATTTGAAATCAAATTTTCATATTGTGCGATTCTTGATGCATGTCGGTGTCAAAACCGGCGGATCTCGGGTAGGGGGTCCTGAACTGTGTGTCTAAGGCGGATGGTAACAGGAGGCAGGGGACACGATGTTTACCCAGGTTCGGGCCCTCTTGATGGAGGTAATACCCTACGTTCTGCTTGATTGTTCTTGATGATATGAGTATTACAAGAGTTGATCTACCACGAGATCAGAGAGGCTAAACCCTAGAAGCTAGCCTATGGTATGATTGTATGTTGTCCTACGGACTAAAACCCTCCGGTTTATATAGACACTGGAGGGGGCTAGGGTTACACAAGGTCGGTTACAAGGGAGGAGATATACATATCCGTATTGCCTAGCTTGCCTTCCAAGCCAAGTAGAGTCCCATCCGGACACGAGACGAAGTCTTCAATCTTGTATCTTCATAGTCCAACAGTCCGGCCAAAGGATATAGTACGGCTGTCCGGAGACCCCCTAATCCAGGACTCCCTCAGTAGCCCCTGAACCAGGCTTTAATGACGATGAGTCCGACGCGTAGTATTGTCTTCGGCATTGCAAGGCGGGTTCTTCTCTAAATCTTGAATATCTGTTAAGTAGTGTCCGGCTCCCATAAATGTTGGACCTCTTGGCTTCTGTGCCCAATAAAGGCCATCTTCCACGCATCGAGCGAATGCGAGGAGCCAAGGCATTTTTACATTCGCCCCCCTAGCCAGGTAAATAAGTTGTATATTAAAGGGATGGGGATTCTTAGATCCAATCCACACCATCCTCCCACGGCGAGAATCCATCGGAGCGCTCTTGGAAAAAATCCATTCCATCATGGCCGACCACCGCAACTCCTCCTCCCGCCCCCGTAGCCCTAAGCCCGGTGATTGGGAGAGGTGTTCCGTCCTGCACAGTCGATTAGTGGAGCTGCAAACCCAGGGATTTCTCCCTCCAGCGTATATGGTCCCCGTCCGAGCCGGGCTCGCCACCTACAATGGCGGGGAGCAAGCGGAGAGCTTCCCCAACCCCTCTAAGGGGGAGCGGGTATGCCTTGTCCCTTACTTACTAAGGGGACTCGGATTTCCAATTCATCTGTTCCTCTGCGGGCTCCTGGAGTTTTACGGCCTCCAACTCCATAATTTCACCCCTGCTTCCATATTACACATCGTCGGTTATGTTGCCCTTTGTGAGCTGTTTCTGGGCTGCGAGGCTCATTTCGAGCTATGGAAAAGGTTATTTTGCCTTGTGCCCCGCACATAGAAGGGGTCACTTTATCAGGTGGGTGGAGCTGAAATATGGTGCATTGCCGAGACCGGATACCCGTCCGGTACTCCGAAGAAGACGTCTGAAGACTGGCCTTCGGAGTGGTTTTATATGGAGGACGTTCCCCTTCCAGATCCTGTTCGGCAGGGTCTTCCTGAGTTCAACAATGCTCCTCTGAAGAAACGTCGAAGCTGGCGCCCACGGAGCCCCCAGGAGGAAGGCAACGGAGAAGTCCTTTACATGATGAACCGAATTGAAGCACTGGCTCAGTCAGGATTGACAATAATCGAGGTTATGTCAATATGCATAATGCGGGAAGTGCAGCCACTTCAATATCGAGGGCACCCCCTGTGGTGTTTTAACGGGGAAGATGATGCCACCCGTTGCGGGCGTAAGGGATCGGACTCCGCTGCTGCTTTAGCAAAAAATTATGTCTGAGTTATTCAAGGGAGAAGAAGAGGGGTTAATCCGTATCAAGCCACGGGATGGATTCTCCATGTACAACCCTCCAAGCTGGGTGAGTTGTACCTCTTTACTCCCATCCTTCCCGCATTCTTCGTCGTAGGTACTCACCTTGCCATTTCACGGCAGGAACTGCGAAAATCTGTAAGGGAGGTCAACAGCCCACCTCCACAACCGGAGGACCCTAACCGGGCCCTCGATCCCGGACTCGAAGAGGATCCGGACATATTTGTGGAGCTGATAGACAGGCAATGCTATCAATTGAGCTGCGATGGCGCCATGGTAGCCATAACGGCCGACTATCCCGGACTACTCCCTGCGTCGCACGTAAGAAAAACCAAAATCCCAACTCCAAAAAATAGGATCCCCTTTTATGCACTTCACCTACCGTACACATATGGTGTTTTACAGGGAAGGCATTCGGGACGCCATGCCGAACCCACAGCAACTCGCCAACAAGAGGCACCGAGGCCGGGTAGGCCGAAAAGGAAGGCGGTCAGGACGGAGATGTCGGCGTAGAGGTATGACACAAAACCTCGCTCCGTGGTTGTCGTCTTTCTCAAAATATACTGACGTCCATGTTTCTTAGTAGAAAAAACGCTCGCCAGACTATATCCGGAGAGGCTGCCGATCACGCCTCCACCAATCGGGCTCTAGGGCCGGACATAGAGGCGGAAGCCAACATGGGCGGACTTCGGATGCTCCTCCTACAGAGGATGCGGATGGACTATCCGCTACAAATTCAGAAGTGGAGAGCGCCATGAATCACAAGCATCGCCGGGCCATACTCTGTGACGCTTGTTTCTCACCAGAGGCATTTGATGCCTTCAATTCCGGAGATGCGTACATCCGTGCTGCTCAAAATGGTCTAGCCAGAGCCACGGACCAGTATGTAAGGGATATACGGGTAAGCAAATCTGACGATTATATGTATCAGTAGCCCCCGAGACTTGAAACAGTTGACGCAACTAATTTAAGGATCATTATTTGTGCAGGTTCTTACAGAGAAGAATTCCCAATTGTCTCAAGAGCTGGACGAGTGTAAGGCCCAGCTAGGGGCCGCTGTTGTCGCATTGAAGGAGTCCGAGAAGGGTCCCCCTGGTAACATTTGTATATAATGCAAAGAATACGGGTACCAGGTAGTATGCGGCATGTGTGCAAACCTAACAATAGATGTTGCAGGTGGCCCCGGAGTGAATCCGGAGGCCGTGATGGCGATTGCGGCACGTGGTGATCGACAGCAAAATGCTGGCGAACGCGTGCTGACGCGAGTCAGGCAGGAGAAAAATGATCTCCAAGACACCAATATCCGGCTGGGCGTGGAACTGAAAGATGTCCAAGCCCAGCTTGCAGACTCCGTGAAGGAGAATAAACGACTTCGGTGCGACAGTTTTAGTAAGTGCTTGAACGAACTTTTTTAAAGGAGTTCGGCGAAGAAGTCGGCTAACAACGTTATGTCTGCAGGTATGCTGACGGGTCGTCCCGCAGAGGAGATGCTCGGGTCTTCGGGTGATCTTCTACCAGAGCTCTCACAACTGCACGAGCAAGTTCGGCAGGTGATGCAGGGTATTGCCCAAGCCTTGTGGCCATCCGCGTCCCCGCCCGTAGGCATGGGGGAGCTTATAGAGAAGCTTAAGGGAGCGCGGCGGCGCTTCCGATTATGGAAGATATCAGCCTGCCGACAAGGTGCAAGGGAAGCCTGGGCTATGGTGAAGACACGATATACCAAAGCGGACCCAAACCACATGGCCGAGGTCGGACCTGTGGGACCTGATGGGAAAGAGATCCCTGTCAGCTTAGTGTATGATCAAGTAGAATTAGCCGCATAGTATTCTCAACAGGATTGTAGGCTAGACAACCTGTTGGATGGTATAGAAGAAGAATTCAACCAGTCTTATTGACTGTGTACTTCAAGTGACATATGTAATGTCCCTAGCCGGATTGTAAATCATTTGTCATGGCGGACCTTTTCGCTTCGACCTCTGGACCCGATAGTCCGGAGTGTATCCGAATACCCGCTCGGTTATGTAAAAACCGGGGTATGCATGGAAACCAGGCGTAGGGGTCATAAGTGCTTGAACAGACAAGTACCCAACTAGCTATGTTATATTACATGGATAGTAAGAAACATCTTCCAGGGAGAATAGTTCCGTTAAGGGTTCCTTTCCCTAGGTACGCATGTCCTAATTTGCATGTCCGAACTGCAAGACGCAGGCTAAAAACATTTGGGGGCATGTAGTAAATTAAATGAAAGTCATCTTTTATTCACCGACCGAATATTCCCTTAAGAACGCTAGCTTTTGGCTTCACCCAGTCTGAGGTACACATCCAGCTGACCCGATAGTAACAATCGCAGAGGTGCTCCCCTTATGCCCTAGCCGAATTAACGGGAACGTAAGGCATAAATACAAGAGCCAGGCAACCCAGCTTGGCCAAATCTTAAGTCATATCGATGCATATAATGGCGAAAAAAGGTACATGCGGAAGAATAACACATGTGCGGGGCATAAAGCCGGAAAAATAATTAGTTTAAGCTTCTATATAAGAAGCCCCCAGGTATAATGAGCGCGGTTAGCGCGTCAAGATTGTGTAACCAAGACACAAGTTTAGCCCTTTAGGGCCTTGAAGAGAAGAACAAAAGAAAGAAAGAGAGAAAAACAGATGTGCAAAAAAATGATGGAGGTAAGGAGACGAACATAGAGTCCGGCGCTAGGCGTAGAATCTTCGGAGTCTGGCTGCGTTCCATGGGTTTGGCTCGAGTCGATTGTCCGATGCATCCCGCAGACGGTACGCTCCACCAGTCAGAACCTGGTCGATAATGAATGGACCTTCCCATTTGGGCTTGAGCTTGTTCTTTTTCTTCTCCGGCAGGCGTAGAACTAGTTCGCCAACGTTATAGGTTTTGGCCCGCACTTCTCTGCTTTGATACCTTCGAGCCTGTTGCTGATAGAATGCGGAACGGGATTTTGCCACGTCGCGCTCCTCCTCCAGGGCATCCAAACTATCCTGCCGACCGAGCTCGGCCTCTCTTTCTTCGTACATGCGCACTCGAGGTGAGTCATGAATTATGTCGCAAGGCAGCACCGCCTCGGCGCCGTACAACATAAAAAACAGTGTGTATCTGGTAGTGCGGTTCGGCGTGGTCCGCAGCTCCCATAGTACGGAGTCGAGCTCCTCTACCCAGTGCGTGTTTGATTCCTTTAAGGACTGCACTAATCTGGGTTTAATGCCGCTCATGATAAGAACATTCGCTCGTTCGACTTGACCGTTAGTTTGCGGGTGATAGACAGAAGCATAATCGAGCCTGATGCCCATGTTGCTGCACCAAAGTTTCACCTCGTCGGTTGTAAAATTCATGCCGTTGTCAGTGATGATGCTGTGAGGGATGCCGTAACGGTGTACAACCCCGGATATGAAGTCTATCACTGGTCCGGATTCAGCCGTTTTGATAGGTTTGGCTTCTATCCATTTGGTGAATTTGTCCACCATGACCAATAAGTATTTTTTCTTATGGGTTCCCCCATTAAGGGGTCCGACCATATCAAGCCCCCAGACCGCAAAGGGCCAAGTAATGGGGATTGTTTGGAGAGCGGTAGGCGGCATATGGCTTTGGTTTGCAAATAGCTGGCAACCAACGCAATGCTGGACCAGATGCTGCGCATCTGCCCGGGTCGTCAGCCAATAAAAACATGTACGGAAGGCCTTGCTTACAAGGGCCCGGGCTGTGGCGTGATGGCCGCCGAGTTCGGCATGGATTTCTGCCAAAAGCTTCCGCCCTTCCTCTTTGGAGATGCACCTTTGAAGGACTCCGGTGGTGCTTTTCTTATAAAGCTCTCCCTCGTGGACCTTGTAGGCTTTAGATCGCCGCACCATGCAGCGTGCCTCATTTTGGTCCTCGGGTAATTCATGCCTGGTTAGGTAGGCCAGGAATGGTTCTGTCCACGGGGCGATAACGTCCATTATTACGTGGGCTGAAGGTGTTATTTCGATGGCCGAGCCTTCGACTGTGTCAGAGTGTTCGATATCTGGGGTTGTGGCCGGATCCAGACTATTGTTGCTGGTGTCCCCTTCCCATACCACGGATGGTTTAAATAGTTTTTCCAGGAAGATGTTCGGTGGGACAGGGTCGCATTTAGCGCCGATACGGGCAAGGATGTCCGCTGCCTGGTTCTTTTCCCGAGCCACATGGTGGAATTCAAGCCCCTCAAACCGAGCTGACATTTTGAGGACGACATTGCGATATGACGCCATTTTTGGATCCTTGGCATCGAAGTCTCCATTTATTTGGGATATTGCGAGGTTCGAGTCCCCACGCACCTCCAGGCATTGAATGCCCATGGAGACTGCCATCCGGAGACCGTGTAATAGGGCCTCGTATTCGGCTGCGTTATTCGGCTGCGTTATTGGAGTCTGTATATAGTATTTGGAGTACGTATTGCACTGTATCTCCGGTGGGGGACATCAGGACGATGCCAGACCCCAGACCAGCCAGCATTTTAGAGCCGTCGAAGTGCATGATCCAATTAGAGTATGCGACGTACTCTTTAGGGAGTTCGGCTTCTGTCCATTCGGCTACGAAATCGGCCAGTACTTGCGACCTAATGGCTCGTCGTGGTTTATATGTTATGTCGAATGGGAGGAGCTCGATAGCCCATTTGGCAATCTGGCCCGTGGCATCGCGTTTGTTTATTATGTCGTTGAGTGGTACTTCGGAGGTCACCGTAATTGAACACTCTTGAAAGTAATGTCGTAATTTCCGGGATGCCATGAATACCGTGTATGCTATCTTTTGATAATGTGGGTACCGTGATTTGCATGGAGTGAGGACGGTGGATACATAATATACCGACTTTTGAAGTGGGAATTTATGTTCGTCCATCTCTCGTTCGACGACGAGCACTACGCTTACAACTTGGTGAGTTGCCGCTATATATAATAGCATTGGTTCGCCAATAGTTGGCGCGGCCAAGATTGGGTTGGTGGCCAGGATGGCTTTTATTTCTTCCAGTCTGGCCGTGGCTGCGTCCGTCCACTCGAAGTGTTCGGTGCACTGAAGAAGGCGATAAAGGGTGAGTGCCTTTTCTCCTAATCGGGAGATAAAGCGGCTTAAAGCCGCCACACATCCAGTTAATTTCTAGATTTGCTTGAGGCCAGTTGGGATAGCCAACTGCGACAGAGCTCGTATTTTAGCCAGATTTGCTTCAATTCCTCTACTGGAGACGATGAAGCCCAGGAGCTTTCCGGCGGGGACACCGAAAACACAATTTTCCGGATTGAGCTTAATGTCGTATGTTTGGAGATTGGTGAACGTGAGCCTCAAGTCGTCTATTAAGGAGTCGACATGTCTGGTTTTAATGACCACATCGTCTACATATGCCTCCACAGTCTTGCCGATCTGCTTTTCCAGACATGTCTGGATCATCCGTTGATATGTCGCGCCGGCGTTTTTGAGCCCAAAGGGCATTGTGTTAAAACAGAAAGGGCCGTATGGCGTGATAAATGCCGTTGCGGCTTGATTAGACTCCGCCATCTTAATCTGGTGGTAACCGGAGTATGCGTCAAGGAAGAACAATGATTCGTGTCCTGCGGTAGCATCGATGATTTGATCGATGCGAGGGAGTGAGAAGGGATCCTTTGGGTAAGCCTTATTAAGGTCTTTGAAGTCGACGCATAGGCGCCAGGATTTGTCCTTCTTTGGTACCATCACCAGGTTTGCTAGCCCGTCCGAATGTTTTATTTCTCTAATGAATACGGCTTCCAGTAGCTGGCTAGCTCCTCTCCCATGGCTTGTCTCTTAGGTTCAGAGAAACGCCGAAGAGTTTGCTTGACCGTCTTGAATCCTTTTAAAATATTAAGGCTATGCTCGGCCAATCTGCGTGGGATTCCTGGCATGTCTGAAGAATGTCAGGCGAATATGTCCCAATTCTCGCGCAGAAACTCCCGTAGTGCGGCGTCAACAGCGGGGTTTAACTGTGCCCCGAGGATGCTGTTTTTGCGGGGTCCGTTGGATGGACTTGGAATTTGACTATTTCATCCGCTGGTTTAAAGGAGGTGGACTTGGATCTTTTTGTCTAGTATCATGTCGTCCCTGTCCACCGTGGAGCGCAGCACGGTTAACTCCTCCGCCACAAGGGCTTCGGATAGTGCCTCGAGGGCCAGTGCGGCTGTTTTGTTCTCGGGGTGGGGTGCTATGTCCGGGTCACTAACTAGAGTGATGATTCCATTGGGTCCGGGCATTTTGAGCTTCATGTACCCGTAATGGGGTATGGCTTGAAAAATCGTGAATGCCTCCCTCCCTAGAAGGGCGTGGTATCCGCTACTGAACGAGGCCACTTGGAATGTAATTTCTTCGGACCTGTAATTCTCCGGAGTGCCGAATACCACATCAAGTGTGATTTTTCCAGCGCAACGTGCCTCCCGACTGGGGATGATACCTCGGAAGGTCATACTGCTTTGCTCAATACGGTTGTTGTCTATTTTCATTTTTTGAAGAGTGCCCTCACAAATGAGGTTTAATCCGCTGCCGCCGTCCATGAGCACTTTAGTGAGCCGAAAGCCGTCTACAATTGGGCTGAGGACCAAAGCGGCTGGTGCTCGGGCTGTTCGGAATTTAGGTTCGTCACTGGCATTGAAGGTAATAGTCGTGTCGCTCCATGGATTTATTGTTGCCACGTGGCAGACTTCGGCAAGGCTGCGGAGTGCTCGCTTACGCCTATTATTTGAGGCGAAGGTCTCGAAGACCGTCAATACTGTATTATTATCCATGGGAAGGTGCTCTGAGGTATTTTGGATGAGGAGATCCTCACCGCTCTTGGGCACCTGCCGGAGTACCCAACATGCTCTAAGGTTGTGTGTTGATATGGTATCCGCTGTACTATGGATTTTGCAGGGCCCGTTAAGCCATCCCTCCAATACAGTTCCATGCCCTGTAGTGGGCTTTTACTTCTTTGTAATTGAGTCAGGCGACTTATGAGAGTACACCCTTTTAGTTCGGACTGGGGGTTTTGTCAGAGCCGGATTATCCCAAAATTGCGTTTGGGTTTTCCAGGCACTTTCCATCACACAGTATTTTCGTACTATGGCCGCCAAGTCAGTGAAGTGTGTTATGTCACGGCGACTTATGGCGTTGAGGATTCCCTTGTCCATGCAATTGTTGCAAACAAACGAAATTGCATCTTCCTCGCGACAGTCCTTGATCTTGTTCATTACAAGGAGGAATCTGGCACAATAGTGATGTACTGTCTCTTGGGGCGCTTGCCTAATGTGGGAAAGATCGTTTGTATCTGGGTGGGTGGGTGGATTCAAGTCCAGACCTTGACCCAATCTGTGATCCCGGGGCAGGGGAGTTTCTGATCTTGGGAGTTCGGGCTCCGAGATGTTGCCCGTGGGTTCGGTATGTGGCCTGATTCTGGGTTCAGGGTTAAGGCGGTGTCCTCCCGTGAGCGGGTATTTGACTCGAAGAGCTCGGGAATCCGGACATAGCTCGTCCTCAGGATAGAGGGAGAATCATCGCATTGCTCCTCCACCACCGCTATCTGATGGGTGGCCGGCGGAGAGTTAATCTCCCTTTGGTCGGGTTTAAGCCCAATCCGATCGTAGTCCGTAGTGACTCCCAGAGCGGCGATGCGATCCAAGAGCTCGTTCAAAGAGGAGAGCTCTATTGGATCCATCTGCTCGGCAAATTTCGAGACGATGTGGAGGCTATTTTCGATGACCCGAGAAGTCATCGTCGGCGCAGCGGCCGAGCGGGCGGTCATGACGAAGCCGCCTAATCGGAGAGTTTGGCCTACAGCCAGGGCTCCCCTAGAGGTGATGTTGTCCTTGACAACAAGACGAGTCATCCTCCTTATGATGACGACCCAGTGGAACTCTCAATGAAAGCACCAATGTCGGTGTCAAAACCGGCGGATCTCGGGTAGGGGTCCCGAACTGTGCGTCTAAGGCGGATGGTAACAGGAGGCAGGGGACACGATGTTTACCCAGGTTCGGGCCCTCTTGATGGAGGTAATACCCTACATCCTGCTTGATTGTTCTTGATAATATGAGTATTACAAGAGTTGATCTACCACGAGATCAGAGAGGCTAAACCCTAGAAGCTAGCCTATGGTATGATTGTATGTTGTCCTACGGACTAAAACCCTCCGGTTTATATAGACACTGGAGGGGGCTAGGGTTACACAAGGTCGGTTACAAGGGAGGAGATATACATATCCGTATTGCCTAGCTTGCCTTCCAAGCCAAGTAGAGTCCCGTCCGGACACGAGACGAAGTCTTCAATCTTGTATCTTCATAGTCCAACAGTCCGGCCAAAGGATATAGTCCGGCTGTCCAGAGATCCCCTAATCCAGGACTCCATCAATGCATTTTGAGAGGACGGTGGAAGTAAAAAAGAACAAAGGAATTGGAATCTGAATTCGAGGTGAGTAAAAAGTTGCCAAGAATTAAGATGTGCACACTTACACTACTAGGGAAAACCTTATAAATAGAATCTTAGCAGTAGCGCTGGACAAAACAGTTCGCTACTGCTACTTAGTAGTAGAGTTTTTAAATAAACCGCGCTGCTGCTACTACTTTAGCAGTAGTGCGTTCCACGAAACCGTGTTGCTGCTATATTTGTACTGGGCGCAGATGGCTAGCCCCACTTAGCAGTAGCGCGTACCGCTGACCAGCGCTACTGCTACGGCCCGTAGCAGTAGCGCGTTTCTCTGAAACGCGCTACTACTTACTTACCTTATCCTGGAGCGGTTCACCCTGGACACTCACTCCCTCTCAGTCGCTCTCGCCCGCGCCGAACCTATACGTGGTCCGCCGCCGCCGCGCTGCTCCTCGCCGAGGTACTCCCTCCTCCTCCGATCGCCCTCCTCCCACCGCCCCTCTCCCTCCTCCTCCGGCCGCCCCCTCCCCCTCCTCCCCCGCCCCCTCCCTCCTCCTCCTCCTCTGGCCGCTCCCTCCCTCCTCCGATCCCACCGGCCTCCTCCCCCTCCTCCTCTCTCTTCCGCCTCCCTTCCCCTCCTCCCTACTTTGTATAATGTAGTTTTTTTACTATTTTAGTACGTGTTTAAAATAATTAGTAAGTAAATTAATAAACTAATTGAACTAGTTTAGTTTTAGTAAGAACTAGTTGAATTAATAGAACTAATGTATTTTTAGTAAGAAAATTAATATAACTAGTTGAACTACTTTATTTTTAGTTTATTTATATTTATAGTAAGTTTATATTTAGTAAGAACTATTTGAATTAATAAAACTAGTTGAACATGTCATATTTGTTGTTATTTTTTTAGTTCAAGCAATTATTCCCGCATCGATGTTCGCTAGGGTTTTATTTATAGGGCTTTTGTTTTTGCAGAAATCAAGGAGCCCCTCCATCATCCTCGCCGTCGTCCCCGTCACCGACCCCCTCCGGCCTCGAGGTGAGACCAGCCAAATCTCCATGTCAATATGAGTCCTATAAGATATGATGTAGGTAAAAACATGTATATCTTGTGTTGCTCAAATAGGATATGTGGTTGCCCAAGTGGTCGGTCATGTTCATGTTCATGTTCATGTTACTCTGAGTGGCCTATGTTTTGCCGGAGTGTTGATTAATTTCCGTTACGGCAAATTTTAGGCGCTCGATATGTCTTGTTTTAGCAAAGGTCATGCCGGAATTTTCCGTGAATTTTGGCATGACTTGTGCAAGAATATGTAGGAAATATCGAGTGGCCTGGATTTTCTAGAAAGATAATTAAATGATATTTCGGGTTGACTTTAAGTCTGTTGAGGCCGAAGAATCCCGACTGTTGTCGTGGGGTGTAATGTCGTACTCGTTTAGTACATATATTTAATTGTACAAGTTTAATATTTGAATTATGAACATAGGAAATGTCGTACTCAGACGACGAAAGTCTCCCGAGGGAGTGGTCCTGGTGCCACGACGACCGGGGTTTCTGCGACAGGCCTCACCTGGACGAAGATCGGTGCTTGAGCATTAAGCTCGAGGAGGCCTTCGATTGTGATACGGTAAGCTACAACGCAAAGTGTTTTTTCGTAATTAAGCTCAACTTCTACTACTTCAACGTGTAATTTTCGTCTTTTACAATTCGAATAGCTTATCCCATGCCATGCAAGACGCTATGTCTTGGAGAGGATGGATTTTGAAGATCATGAGAGGAATGAAACAAAGAAAATTAACCTAAGGACCCATCATGGTATGGATTTTGAGGTAAATCTATACAATTCTGAGAGTGTGTCCCATTTTGGTTGCCCGGGTTGGGAAGCACTTTGCAAGATGTACGATTTTCAAGAGGGTATGTTTGTCAACATGGATCTTGGTGATCCTGACATCGACCAAGACAATTTGGACATTTGGGTCCTTTTTGATACGCTTCCAATTCTACCGCTATGTGAGTTTCTCAAACATAGTTATTAACTAATTTATATTGTTCATTTCAAAATAGTTGACAGCTTATTTCCATTGACAGCTTATTTTAATTGTTCAAACAATGTGCGGAACATGGTAGACAAAACCTACTACACCGATGGCTCTGAGTTAACTTATCAAGAGAAAAATCATCTGGTCGCATTTTGTACTGATCTTGAGAATTACAATATCTATAATAAAACTCATCCGCATTATGGTCAATACGTGCCACTAGTGCACGTGTTGAACTACGGTAACATCCATGGAGATGCTATGGTAAGATTTTTTACTATTACGACATCCGTGCATCTTTTGCATAAATTCTTTTAAAACTTAACTACATTGCTAACTACGAAGTTATTACTATGTTTTTCAACAGAAAATCTCGGATGATTGTGCGCCTCATCAGATGTATCAGAAAGGTCGCCTTAATGTTTTGAACATACAGCCAGGTCATCCTATGAATCTCACCTGTCCATATCGGATTTCTAAAAGAGGTGGAGACATGAAAATCACATAATGGAAAAAATGTATGGACAGTCGTAAGGAGCTACTTGGAAGCAACATTGTGTGAAAGGAAAGAGATAGGATAATCTCCATTCTCCATAATGAGAGTCAGGGGCTATCTTGTTTTATGCTATTTTACCTAAGAGAATATAGTAGGTCCTAAGAGAATGTAGTAGGTCCTATGAGGTACAATATTTATTATGTGGTACAATGTGTTAGAGTTGATGATGAGGAGTAGTTGTGATTATGACTAGTGACCAACTTGCTATGTGATGTCTCATTGATGAAAACGATGATCATGAGGAGGTGTTATATGACAATGATGTATTATGACGATAAGTTGTTAATGATATGATGATGATGATGACGATGATATTTATTATATCATTGGGTGAAAGAAACATGGATTAGTTTCAAGTGGGTGTCCATCCACTTGGAACTAGTCCACGGTTCTTTCACCCAGTGATGTAATAACTCATTATGATGTAAAAACTATCTCTAAATTGCTGCTGTATGAAAACTTGTATAAAGGTGCATGCTGCTGTATGAAAACTTCTATAAAGGTGTATGAATAAAACATGAAATAAAAAGAAATAAAATATGAAATAATAGTAGTAGCACGTGCTGGGAGAAGCGCTACTAGTAGTTACCAGTAGCGCTGTTTGGAGAAAACACTACTACTAAGTCGATATAGCAATAGCGTGGGTTTACCCACACTACTGCTAACCTTTAGCTGTAGCGCCGTACCAGTAATGCTCCATCCCGCGCTACTGATAGGCCTAAAACCCGTGCAGCTGCTAGGCTTTTACCTAGTAGTGTGATAAACCACAAGTATAGGGGATCGCAATAGTTTTTGAGGGTAGAGTATTCAATCCAAATTTATTGATTCGACACAAGGGGAGCCAAAGAATATTCTCAAGTATTAGCAACTGAGTTGTCAATTCAACCACACCTGGAAACTTAATATCTGCAAAGTATTTAGTAGCAAAGTAATACGATAATAATGGTAACGGTAGCAAAAGTAATATTTTTTGGTTTTATAGTGATGGTAACAATAGCAACGGAAAAGTAAATAAGCGAAGAACAATATATGGAAAAGCTTGTAGGCATTGGATCGGTGATGGAGAATTATGCCGGATGCGATCGATCATGTAACAGTCATAACCTAGGGTGACACGGAACTAGCTCCAGTTCACCAATGTAATGTAGGCATGTATTCCGAATATAGTCATACGTGCTTATGGAAAAGAACTTGCATGACATCTTTTGTCCTACCCTCCCGTGGCAGCGGGGTCCTATTGGAAACTAAGGGATATTAAGGCCTCCTTTTAATAGAGTACCGAACCAAAGCATTAACACATAGTGAATACATGAACTCCTCAAACTACGTTCATCACCGGTAAGTATCCCGATTATTGTCACTTCGGGGTTAACGGATCATAACACATAATAGGTGACTATAGACTTGCAAGATAGGATCAATAACTCTCATATATTGATGAAAACATAATAGGTTCAGATCTGAAATCATGGCACTCGGGCCCTAGTGACAAGCATTAAGCATAGCAAAGTCATAGCAACATCAATCTCAGAACATAGTGGATACTAGGGATCAAACCCTAACAAAACTAACTCGATTAAATGATAAATCTCATCCAACCCATCACCGTCCAGCAAGCCTATGTGGAATTACTCACACACGGCGGTGAGCATCATGAAATTGGTGATGGAGGAAGGTTGATGATGACGATGGCGACGGATTCCCCTCTCCGGAGCCCCGAACGGACTCCAGATCAGCCCTCCCGAGAGAGTTTAGGGCTTGGCGGCGGCTCCGTATCGTAAAACGCAATGAATCCTTCTCCCTGATTTTTTTCTCCCTGAAAGTGAATATATGGAGTCAAGGTTGAGATCGGTGGAGCGTTAGGGGGCCCACGAGGCAGGGGCGCCCGCCCTGGGGGGTAGGGCGCGCCCCCACCCTCGTGGACAGGGTGTGGGCCCCGTGACGTGGACCTTTCTTCCAGTATTTTTTATATATTCCAAAATAATTCTCCGTTGATTTTCAGGTCATTCCGAGAACTTGTATTTCTGCACAAAAATAACACCATGGCAATTCTGCTGAGAAGATCGTCAGTCCGGGTTAGTTCCATTCAAATCATGCAAGTTAGAGTCCAAAACAAGGGCAAAAGTGTTTGTAAAAGTAGATACGACGGAGAAGCATCAACTCCCCCAAGCTTAAACCTTTGCTTGTCCTCAAGTAATTCAGTTGATAAACTAAAAGTGATAAAGAAAAACTTTTACAAACTCTGTTTGCTCTTGTTGTTGTAAATATGTAAAGCCAGCATTCAGGTTTTCAGCAAAGATTATGAACTAACCATATTCACAATAACATTTAGGTCTCATGTTTACTCATATCAATGGCATAATCAACTAGCAAGCAATAATAATAAATCTCGGATGACAACACTTTCTCAAAATAATCATGATATGATATGACAAGATGGTATCTCGCTAGCCCTTTCTGAGACTGCAAAACATAAATGCAGAGCACCTTTAAAGATCAAGGACTGACTAGAAATTGTAATTCATGGTAAAAGAGATCCAGTCAAGTCATACTCAATGTAAACTAACAGTAATGGATGCAAATGACAGTGGTGCTTTCCAACTGGTGCTTTTTAATAAGAGGATGATGACTCAACATAAAAGTAAATAGATAGGCCCTTCGCAGAGGGAAGCAGGGATTTGTAGAGGTGCCAGAGCTCGGTTTTGAAATAGATATGAATAATATTTTGAGCGGTATACTTTCATTGTCAACATAACAACTGAGAGATCTCGATATCTTCCATGATACACGCATTATAGGCGATTCCCAAACAGAATGGTAAAGTTTATACTCCCCCTCCACCAACAAGCATCAATCCATGGATTGCTCGAAACAACGAGTGCCTCCAACTAACAAGAGTCCGGGGGGAGTTTTGTTTGCAATTATTTTGATTTGATTTGCTTAAAGCATGGGACTGGGCATCCCGGTGACCAGCCATTTTCTCGTGAGTGAGGAGCAGAGTCCACTCCTCTTGAGAATAACCCGCCTAGCATGGAAGATACAGATAGCCCTAGTTGATACATGAGCTATTCGAGCATACAAAACAGAATGATTATTTGAAGATTTAGAGTTTGGCACATACAAATTTACTTGGAACGGCAGGTAGATACCGTATATAGGTAGGTATGGTGGACTCATATGGAACAACTTTGGGGTTTATGGAATTGGATGCACAAGCAGTATTCCCGCTTAGTACAAGTGAAGGCTAGAAAAAGACTGGGAAGCGACCAGCTAGAGAGCGACAACAGTCATGAACATGCATTAAAATTAATCGACACCGAATGCAAGCATGAGTAGGATATAATGCACCATGAACATAAATATCGTACAGGCTATGTTGATTTTGTTTCAACTACATGCGTGAACATGTGCCAAGTCAAGCCACTCGAATCGTTCAAAAGAGGATACCACCCTATCATACCACATCACAACCATTTTAATAGCATGTTGACATGCAAGGTAAACCATTATAAACTCCTAGCTAATTAAGCATGGCATAAGCAACTACAATCTCTAATTGTCATTGCAAACATGTTTCTTTCATAATAGGCTGAATCAGGAACGATGAACTAATCATATTTACAAAAACAAGAGAGGTCGAGTTCATACCAGCTTTTCTCATCTCAATAAGTTCATCATATAATCATCATTATTGCCTTTCACTTGCACGACCGAATAGTGTGGATAATAATAATAGTGCACATGCATTGGACTAAGCTGGAATCTGCAAGCATTCAATTCAAGAGAGAAGACAAGGTAATATGGGCTCTTTTTTAGATCAACAAAAATGCATATGAGAGCCACTCAACATTTTCATTATGGTCTTCTTCTCTCGGCCCCCAAAGAACAAGAAAAGAAATAAAACTATTTACACGGGAAATCTCCCAACAAGAAAAAGAAGAACGAGAAATCTTTTTGGGTTTTCTTTTTTTGATTACTACTACTACAGCATGGAAAGTAAACCAACTAAAAGCTACAACTAATTTTTTTGGTTTCTTAAGGTTTATCAAACACACAAGAAGAAAGCATAAAAAAGGGAAATAAACTAGCATGTGTATTACAATGAAAAAGTATGAGCACCGACAACTAGCATGAGTGTGTGAACATGAATGTAATGTCGGTGAGAAATACGTACTCCCCCAAGCTTAGGCTTTTGGCCTAAGTTGGTCTATGGCCATGGCTGGCCTGGCGGATATCCAAAGTTATAGTTGGGATCGTACTGAGATGCAGCGGCAATTGCCTGATGAGCTACAGCTTGGAGGCGAGCTGTCTCCGCCCTCCTCTCGTACTTGGTCTCCTCCTCCCTGGTTATAAAATAGCTCCCCTTTGCCCAAAAGTCAAAGAAAGTAGGAGCAGGGAGAGCGACGTGATAGGTGCGTCATCTGTCAAAGATTAGTCGGTACTGGAGGAACTGATCATTCCTCTCAACAAACTGATGACGAACCATATCATCATAATCTAGATAAGAAGGAGGCAACTCAATATCATCTCCACGTATGGGTATCTCAAGAAAGTTAGCTATACGAGTTGCATAAATTCCACCAAAGAAATCTCCATTAATACGATTATTATGCAACCTACGTGCAACAATAGCCCCCAAGTTGTATTATTTATCTCCTAAAACAGCACTCCTGAGAATGCTAAGATCAGGTACACACATGTGACATGCTTCATCTTTACCGTTTATGCACCTTCCTATGAAGAGAGAAAAATAATGTATAGCAGGAAAATGAATGCTCCCTATGGTGGCTTGTGTTACATCTCTAGATTCCCCCACTGTAATACTAGCAAGAAAATCTCTAAATTCAGATTTGCGAGGTTCACTAACATTACCCCACTGTGGGAGTTTACAAGCAGTGTTAAAATCTTCTAAGTCCATGGTATAAGATTTATCATGAAGATCGAACAGGACAGTTTGAGAATTGTGTGATGATGAAAATTTAAACCTTCTCACAAATGAATCAGTTAAATAGAGGTATTGTAACACCCCGGATGTAACTTTCCCAATTTGTACTCCAACTCTTGCCGTTTCGGCGTTAAGTTATATTTATTTCCTCGGGTTCGGGTTATTTGTCTCCGTGTGTTGTTGTCGTTGTCATGCATCTCATATCATGTCATCATGTGCATTGCATTTGCATACATGTTCGTCTCATGCATTCAAGCATTTTCCCCGTTGTCCGTTTTGCATTCTGGCGCTTCGTTCTCCTCCGGTGGTCATTTCTAGCTTTCTTTCGTGTGTGGGGATTAAACATTTCCGGATTGGACTGAGACTTGCCAAGCGGCCTTGGTTTACTACCAGTAGGCCGCCTGTCAAGTTTCGTATCATTTGGACTTCATTTGATACTCCAACGGTTAACCGAGGGACCGAAAAGGCCTCATGTGTGTTGCAGCCCAACACCCCTCCAATTTGGCCCAAAACCAACCTAACTCTGCTCCATCATCTAGAGCGTTCGATCACGATCGCGTGGCCGAAAACCGCACCTCATTTGGACTCTCCTAGCTCCCTCTATGCCTATATATACCTCCCCCATTCCAAATCTCGGATCCCCTCGTCAAACCCTAAAAAAAACCATCTCCGCCGCCGCCGGACGTGTCCGCACAGGCCGGCCAACGTCCGGATCCATCTCCGCCAACCGGGAGCCGCCACGTGGGCGCCCCGGACCACATCACCGCCGCCACACCCGCCGGCCCGTCGGGCCCAAGGCCGGCCCTCCCCGCGCGCGCCCGGGCCCCGCCTCCTCTCCCGTCGAACGCCGCCCGCGCCGCCCTTCTCCGCCCGGCCACGCCGTCTCGAAGCCGGCCGCCGCCGCCCTCCAACGCCGCTCCGCCGCTCTGACTCGACGCCGGCAGCCGCCGCTCCGCTTCGCCTCGACCCGGTCCGCGCCGCCCCGCGCCGCATCGACCTCGCCGCCGTTCTCCTCCGCAGCCGCCGCGCCGCCGCCTCCCCGTCAAGCTCCGGCCACCGTGGCCATCGACTCCGGCGAGCTGCCCCGGTCAACCTCGAACGGCGCGCCGCCCGATCTGGATCCGGCTCGCGATGAACAGTAAACCCTAATCCGGAGGTTGCATTTTTCTCTAAGTCCCAGAATTTCTGATCCAAGTGCTCCTGTTCATGACCCCGTAACTTTGCATCCGTAGCTCCGATTCATGCATATAGCATATCAAAATGTTCATCTCAGAGAGTACATCATTTCATTCCATTGCATCATTTTCATTTGAGTTCATCTTGATGCCCGAAATGCTGTTAGAAGAGGGCTACTTGAGATAATTGCCAGATCTGCTGCTCCGTTTAGCTTTTTGTCATTTTTGCCATGATTAATGTGTGCATGATATGCCCTGATGCTCTACATGTGTTTTGTTAAGGGTTTTGTCATCTTTCCAGAGGTGCAACCCATGTATTTTTGCGATGTGTGTGGTGACTTGTGCAAGCTTGCAAAGTGGTGCACTTACTAATTCTGTTTTCAGGGACTTAGTAATTTCACTAAGTCCTGGAGCTGTTTATATCATGATGCCATATGTTCATGTTGTTTCCTAGTGATCCGTGCCTCTTTTGAGGATGATCAGTAAGGATTTTTTGTTAATCTTGTAGTGCTCTATCCATCCATATCTTTGTTTGAAATTATGGAGCACCCTAGCTTGAGTCAATCGAGCTCTATTTTTGCTACTTTGTGAATCTGGGCAGATTGTCAACTTGTTTGCAATTTTGCCGATGATGTTGTAGTTGATCCGTGCATGCTATGCTATTGTTCTTGCCATGTCTAGCTTGCATTTTGTGCCTTCTTGATGGATGTATGCTTGTCTTGCCATGACTTTCACCGTAGTGAGTGCATCGAGCTCGTAAACATGCCTACTTGAGTTATATTTCAGCATGTGTCAGTTTTCACTAAGTCTGTGATCTGATTATGTTTTTGCTATGTTCACATGCTTGCAATTGTATTTTCTGATCCCTTTTGTCTCAAGGTCACTAAGGGACTTTTGTTAAGATCTTTGAGTAGCTCCATGCCATGCTTTAATTTGCCATGTTAAGGTCCTATAGCATGTAGTTTTGTTGCTCCGAAGAGTGCTACCTGATCTGAAATTCCAGACAAGTGTTAATTTCACTAAGTCTGAGATCTGTTTGCCATATGCATTTTTGCCATGCTTGTTTGAACCTGTTAATGGATGAATTGGCCGTAGCTCAGTGCTAGATTTTTGTTAAGCATCTTGTGTGCATCCCTGACATGTATTTTATTGTCATGTTTGAGTGCTGTAGCATGTTCATCTCATTGCATTTAGTTGGCTACGTGCTGTAAATCGCAGACCGGTGTCAATTTTGAATCGCTTGCCATTTCCAAACCGTAACTCCGATTCCGGCGTTCTTTATATCGTTTTCAAGCGATTTCATCTCATCTTTCCAGTGGCACATTTGGATTTCAAAGTTGAGGCCAGGTTCATGCATTTCCTGTCATATCTTGCATTTTGCATCCTGCATCGCATCCCGCATAGCATATCATCTTTGCATTGTGTTGTTTGAGTTTGCACGTGGTTGATTGTATCCTTGTTGCTTGTTTGTCTTGTTCGGGTAGAGCCGGGAGACAAGTTCGCTAACGAGGAGCCCGTTGAGTTTGCTTTCAAGGATCCAGTCAACTCTGACAACTGTGCAGGCAAGATGATCATACCCTCGAAATCACTACTATCTTTGCTATGCTAGTTTGCTCACTCTTTTGCTATTCCATTGCTACGATGCCTACCACTTGCTTTCAAGCCTCCCAAATTGCCATGTCAAACCTCTAACCCACCATTGTCCTAGCAAACCGTTGATTGGCTATGTTACCGCTTTGCTCAGCCCCTCTTATAGCGTTGCTAGTTGCAGGTGAAGATTGGAAGGCCGTTCCTTGTTGGGATATTTATTTACTTGTTGGGATATCATTATATTATCTTGTTTTCTTAATGCATCTATATACTTGGTAAATGGTGGAAGGCTCGGCCTCTCGCCTAGTGTTTTGTTCCACTCTTGCCGCCCTAGTTTCCGTCATATCGGTGTTATGTTCCCGGATTTTGCGTTCCTTACGCGGTTGGGTTATAATTGGAACCCCTTGATAGTTCGCCTTGATTAAAGCTTTTCCAGCAATGCCCAACCTTGTTTTTACCATTCGCCACCTAGCCTCTTTTTCCCTTGGGTTACCGGAGCCCAAGGGTCATCTTATTTTAACCCCCCCCCCCGGGCCAGTGCTCCTCTGAGTGTTGGTCCGAACTGAGCTGCCTGCGAGGCCACCTCGGGGAAACTTGAGGGTTGGTTTTACTCATAGCTAGTCTCATCTGAGTGTGCCCTGAGAACGAGATATGTGCAGCTCCTATCGGGATTTGTCGGCAGATTCGAGCGGTGTTGCTGGTCTTGTTTTAACCTGCCGAAGTGTCTTGAATTACTGAGATACTGAGTCTGATCGGAACGTCTTGGGAGGAGGTCTATTCCTTCGTTGACCGTGAGAGCTTGTCATGGGCTAAGTTGGGACTCCCCTGCAGGGATTTGAACTTTCGAAAGCCGTGCCCGTGGTTATGGGCAGATGGGAATTTGTTAATGTCCGGTTGTAGATAACTTGAACCTTAACTTAACTAAAATGAATCAACCGAGTGTGTTACCGTGATGGCCTCTTCTCGGCGGAGTCCGGGAAGTGGACACGGTGTTGGAGTAATGTTTGCGCAGGTTGCTCTCTAGTTTCTCGCTCGTGCTTTGCCTCCTCTTCTTGCTCTCTCTTTTGCGAATAAGTTAGCCACCATATATGCTAGTCGCTTGCTGCAGCTCCACATATTTTTACCTTGCCTTACCTATAAGCTTAAATAGTCTTGATCGCGAGGGTGCGAGATTGCTGAGTCCCTGTGGCTCACAGATTACTATTACACCAGATGCAGGGCCTGATGATTCCGCTCCAGGAGACGCGTATGAGCTCAAGTGGGAGTTCGACGAAGACTCTCAACGATACTATGTTTCCTTTCCCGATGATCAGTAGTGGTGCCCAGTTGGGGGTGATTGGGACCGTGTCGCATGTTGGGTTCTCTTTTATTTTGGCGCCGTAGTCGGGCCATGAGTGTTTGGATGATGTAATGTTATTTATGTACTTGATTGACGTGGCGAGTGTAAGCCAACTATGTTATCTTCCCTTTCATTATTATATTACATGGGATGTTGTGAAGATTGCCTAACTTGCGACATATGCCTTCAATGCGATTATGTCTCTAAGTCGTGCCTCGACACGTGGGAGCTATAGTCGCATCGAGGGTGTTACAGGTATTGACGGAACTTATCTGCCTCGAAGCTCTCAAGATCAGCATTACGCACATATGCTTCAAATTCCTCCTTGATTCCTGCTCGAACCATGAAGTCCTCTAACGGCTATTCACAAGGCCGCACTTGAGCATCCCTTGGCGGTTCCTCGTCCGCATCGCGTATTGCGGGCCTGGGTCCTTGCTTTCTTGAAGAACCACCTTGGTACATTTTCCTAAACATATTTCTTCCTCTGAAAAATTTCTGAAATTTTTAGTAACTTCAAAATAAAAGTGAACCAAACTCAACAAAATTGATAGCAACTACTCCTACAGGTGCCTAGAGCCAATATCATGCATTAAAACTACTTTTGACCACATAAATTTGACATGCAAGCTCAAGAACAGGGTCACCTAAGCAGAAAAAAATTGCAATGAATAAAGCACTAGAACAAAAACTAATCAGACCATTGGAGGAGTCACATACCAAAGAACAATCCCCCAAAGCAGTTTTGTGAATGGAGCTTTGAGCTAGGAGATCGAAAATGGCAGCAAGATGAGCTTGGTCTCGGGTTTGAGCTGGTTGATGATTTTTTTGGGAGGAAGAAGGAGCGTGTGGTAGCTGGAATAAGTAGAGGGGACCCACGTGGGGTCCATGAGGCAGGGGGCACGCCCAAGGGGGTAGGGCACGCCCTCCACCCTCGTGGGCATGTGGCTGCTCCCCCTGCTGTGTTTTCAGTGCCAGATATTCTAAAATATTCTAAAAAATCATATTTAATTTTCAGGGCATTTGGAGAACTTTTATTTTTGGGGTATTTTTTATTGTATGGATAATTCAGAAAATAGACAGAAAAATGCTATTTTTGCTTTATTTAATATAAATAACAGAAAGTAAAAAGAGGGTACACAGAGTTGTGTTTTCTAAATTCATCCATCTCATGCTCATCAAAAGGAATCCACTAACAAGGTTGATCAGGTCTTGTTAACAAACTCATTTCGAATAATCATGAAACCGGAGAATTTTCAAATAACACTAGGTCACCTCAACGGGGATATGCATGTCCCCATCAATAAGAATATCATATTTCTTCCTGGCAGTAGGAAGAGGAAATTCAAAACCTCCAATAGTAATTGTTGAAATTTTTCCAATAGAATTGATACTGTGGACTTGAGGTTATTTCCTCGGAAAGTGTACCGTATGCTCATTACCATTAACATGAAAAGTGACATTGCCTTTGGTGCAATCAATAACAGCTCCTGCAGTATTCAAAAAGGGCCTTCCAAGAATAATAGACATACTATCATCCTCGGGAATATCAAGAATAACAAAGTCCGTTAAAATAGTAACGTTTGCAACCACAACAGGCACATCCTCACAAATACCGACAGGTATAGCATTTGATTTATCAGCCATTTGCAAAGATATTTCAGTAGGTGTCAACTTATTCAAATCAAGTCTACAATATAAAGAGAGAGGCATAACACTAACACCGGCTCCAAGATCACATAAAGCAGTTTTTACATAGTTTCTTTTAATGGAGCATGGTATAGTTGGTACTCCGGGATCTCCAAGTTTCTTTGGTATTCCACCCTTAAAAGTATAATTAGCAAGCATGGTGGAAATTTCAGCTTCAGGTATCTTTCTCTTATTAGTAACTATTTCCTTCATATACTTAGCATAAGGATTCATTTTAAGCATATCAATCAAACGCATACACAAAAAGATAGGTCCAATCATTTCAGCAAAGCGCTCAAAATCCTCATCATACTTTTTCTTGGATGGTTTAGGAGGAAAGGGCATGGATTTCTGAACCCATGGTTCTCTTTCTTTATCGTGCTTCCTAGCAACAAAGTCTCTCTTATCATAATGTTGATTCTTTGATTGTGGGTTATCAAGATCAACAATAGGTTCAGTTTCTACATCATTATTATTGCTAGGTTGAGCATCAACATGAACATCATCATTAATATTGTCACTAGGTTCATGTTCATTACCAGATTGTGTTTCAACATCAGAAATAGAAATATCATTAGGATTCTCAGGTGTGTCTACAACAGGTTCACTAGAAGCATCCAAAGTCCTATCATTTTTCTTTTTCTTCCTTTTAGAAGGACTAGGTGCATCAGTATTAATTCTCTGAGAATCTTGCTCAATTCTCTTAGGATGGCCCTCAGGGTACAAAGGTTCCTGAGTCATTTTACCTCTAGTCATAACTCTAACAGCATTATCATTATTTTTACTATTCAATTCATTGAGCAAATCATTCTGAGCTTTAAGTACTTGTTCTACTTGAGTGGTAACCATAGAAGCATGTTTACTAATAAGTTTAAGTTCACCTTTAACACTGGCCATATAATCACTCAAGTGTTCAGTCATATAAGCATTGCGTTTCAATTGTCTGCCAACATAAGCATTAAAATCTTCTTGCTTAACCATAAAGTTATCAAATTCATCCAAACATTGGCTAGCATACTTAGCAAGAGGGATTTCAGCTTTATCATATCTATAGAGAGAATTTACCTTTACTACCTGTATCGGGTTATCGAGACCGTGTGTTTCTTCAATATGTGATGAATTAAGACCATGTATTTCTTCAACAGGAGGTAAATTCTTAACATCTTCAGCTTTTATACCTTTTTCTTTCATAGATTTATTTGCCTCTTGCATATCTTCAGGACTGAGAAGTAGAATACCCCTTTTCTTCATAGTTGGCTTAGGAGTTGGTTCAGGAAGTGTCCAATTATTTTCATTGGTCAACATATTATTCAATAGAATTTCAGCTTGATCAACTGTTCTTTTCCTGAAAACACAACCAGCACAACTATCCAGGTGGTCTCTAGAAGCGTCGGTTAGTCCATTATAAGATATATCAAGTATTTTCATTTTCCTTGAGGGGATGATCAGGCAAAGCATTAAGTAATTGGAGAAGCCTCCCCCAAGCTTGTGGGAGACTCTCTTCTTCAATTTGCACAAAATTATATATTTCCCTTAAAGCGGCTTGTTTCTTATTAGCAGGGAAATATTTAGTAGAGAAGTAGTAAATCATATCCTGGGGACTACTTACACAACCAGGATCAAGAGAATTAAACCATTTCTTAGCATCACCCTTTAATGAGAACGGAAATAATTTAAGGATATAATAGTAGCGAGTTTTCTCATCATTAGTGAACAGGGTAGCTATATCATTTAATTTAGTAAGATGTGCCACAACAGTTTCAGATTCATAGCCATAAAAAGGATCAGGTTCAACCAAAGTAATTAACTTAGGATCAACAAAGAAATCATAATCCTTATCAGTAATAAAGATAGGTGAAGTAGCATAAGCAGGATCATATTTCATTCTAGCATTCAGAGATTTTTCTTTCAGCTTAGCTAATAGTTTCTTAAGATCACTTCTATCATTGCAGGCAAGAAAGTCTCTAGTAGTTTCTTCATCCATAACATAGCCCTCAGGAACAACAGGCAATTCATATCTAGGGGAGAATCTTCATCATCACTTTCATCAATATTATCATTTTCAATAATTTCATTCTCTCTAGCCCTAGCAAGTTGTTCATCAAGAAATTCACCAAGTGGCACAGTAGTATCAAGCATAGAAGTAGTTTCATCATAAGTATCATGCAAAGCAGAAGTGGCATCATCAATAACATGCGACCTATCAAAATGAATAGCAGAAGCAGGTTTTGGTGTCGCAAGCTTACTCAAAACAGAAGGTGAATCAATTGCAGAGCTAGATGGCAGTTCCTTACCTCCCCTCGTAGTTGAGGGAAAAATCTTGGTTCTTTGATCTGTCAAGTTCTTCATAATGATAAGCAGATATAAATCCCAACTGACTCAAAGAATAGAGCTATGCTCCCCGGCAATGGCGCCAGAAAATGTTCTTGATAAACCATAAGTATAGGGGATCGCAACCGTTTTCGAGGGTAGAGTGTTCAACCCAAATTTATTGATTCGACACAAGGGGAGCCAAAGAATATTGTCAAGTATTAGCAGCTGAGTTGTCAATTCAACCACACCTAGAAACTTAATATCTGCAGCAAAGTATTTAGTAGCAAAGTAATATGATAATAATGGTAACGGTAGCAAAAGTAATATTTTTGGGTTTTATAGTGATGGTAACAGTAGCAACGAAAAAGTAAATAAGCGAAAAACAATATATGGAAAAGCTTGTGGCCATTGGATCGGTGATGGAGAATTATGCTGGATGCGATCGATCATGTAACAGTCATAACCTAGGGTGACACAGAACTAGCTCCAGTTCATCAATGTAATGTAGGCATGTATTCCGAATATAGTCATACGTGCTTATGGAAAAGAACTTGCATGACATCTTTTGTCCTACCCTCCCGTGGCAGCGGGGTCCTATTGGAAACTAAGGGATGTTAAGGCCTCCTTTTAATAGGGTACCGGACCAAAGCATTACCACATAGTGAATACATGAACTCCTCAAACTACGGTCATCACCGGTAAGTATCCCGATTATTGTCACTTCGGGGTTAACGGATCATAACACATAATAGGTGACTATAGACTTGCAAGATAGGATCAATAACTCTCATATATTGATGAAAACATAATAGGTTCAGATCTGAAATCATGGCACTCGGGCCCTAGTGACAAGCATTAAGCATAGCAAAGTCATAGCAACATCAATCTCACAACATAGTGGATACTAGGGATCAAACCCTAACAAAACTAACTCGATTACATGATAAATCTCACCCAACCCATCACCGTCCAGCAAGCCTACGATGGAATTACTCATGCACGGTGGTGAGCATCATGAAATTGGTGATGGAGGAAGGTTGATGATGACGATGGCGACGGATTCCCCTCTCCGGAGCCCCGAATGGACTCCAGATCAGCCCTCCCGAGAGAGTTTAGGGCTTGGCGGCGGCTCCGTATCGTAAAACGCGATGAATCCTTCTCCCCGATTTTTTTTCTCTCCGAAAGTGAATATATGGAGTCAAGGTTGAGGTCGGTAGAGCATTAGGGGGCCCACGAGGCAGGGGCGCCCGCCCTGGGGGTAGGGCGCGCCCCCACTCTCGTGGACAGGGTGTGGGCCCCCTGACGTGGATCTTTCTTCCAGTATTTTTTATATATTCCAAAATAATTCTCCGTTGATTTTCAGGTCATTCCGAGAACTTCTATTTCTGCACAAAAATAACACCATGGCAATTCTGCTAAGAACAACGTCAGTCCGGGTTAGTTACATTCAAATCATGCAAGTTAGAGTCCAAAACAAGGATAAAAGTGTTTGCAAAAGTAGATACGACGGAGACGTATCATAGTGTTATGTTGGTGCAAGCAAGCAAAGTGTACACTCCAATTATTTTTTAAGCTTTCAAGGTGATTATGAAAGATCAATGGCTGCACGTTGTAGAGTATTGGATGGAAATAACAAATTTGCGGTTGCTATTGGGAGTTTGCACGGTGATTTGCAGTTTGAGGAGGAGCGCATAGTGATAGGTGATCCTTCGACCCAAACGGTTTCATGTAGTTGTGGAATGTTTAATAGAACAGGGATATTGTGTGGGCATGGTCTAAAAGTTCTGGATTTGATGAATATAAAGACATTGCCAACACATTATCTCTTAAAGAGATGGACAAGAGAAGCGCGCAATGATAGTATACAAGATAGGCAAGGAAGGAACGTGATGTAAAATCCAAAATTAGAAGCTCAACTTCGATACAAGGATCTGTCTCATAAATTTCACAATATGGCACATAGAGCAGCCAACTCTCCAGAATGTTGTGTGGTACTCAAAAGTGCACTTGATTCCGTTGCTCCACGCATAGATGAGTTACTCAATGCAACCCTTAGTGCTATGACCAAACCGTATAAAGACAAAGAAAATGTTGACCCAAAAGTGCAGCAAAGAGATGAGTTACTAAGTTCTACACGGTTGAAGAAAAAAGAGGTTCACTCATCAAACTTAATGAGAAAGAAAAATTGGCTTGATAAATTTATCAAGTGGAAGCACAAACCAACTAAAGCTACCACACCAATAAAAAGGGGAGCAAAGGTATGCTGCAAACGGTGCATGATATGTTGTATTATTCATTTGTAAACTAATTACTATAAATTTTCATTGGCAGCAACACAAGAAAAAGGTTGGTGTGCGGTAAAAGAAAAACGGTGGTGTCCAGCCTCAAGTACAAAATGAGAAGTATGAAAACGACAAAGGAGCAAATTTGGGGCTTCAAGGGGACAATGGCATCATCAGTTTCACCCAACTGTTGATGGCTCCACCTTGTGATGATGTTGATTTGTTCTAGCATGCAAGTTCGTTAGATAGTATTTTGGACATGGTTAACTATAGTATTTGGGGGCTATTATATTATTTTGTGGCCTAAGTGTACAAGTGAAATGGCCAAATTTCCACACTTGAACGATTGCTTCTGAATTTGAATGTCAAGTGGTACTAAATTTCAATGACAAGTGGTTCTGAATTTCATTGAAAAGTGTCTTGTTGTCCTTAAGAAATCTAAAGAAATACCGTGGAAGGATGGCAACATTGTTTGCTATTTCTCTACAATTTCTTGGTTCATTTATTTACATAACTCTGTACCTTGTCTCTTGTAATGTATGTACAACATTTATTCGGTGTGTATACGGTAGCAAATTTTCTAATGTATGTATAGTATTTATTGATGTTGTTTTTATTTCTAACTAACTGAAAATTGCTATTTGTATTGCTAACTAACTGAAAATTAATATTTGTATTGATAACTAACTGAAGAACTGTTGTTTGTATTTTCTAATGGCTGAAATCATCCAAGTCTAAAGCATTTTTCTTGTTTTTGTTGTGCTGGATAGATGCCTAGCAGCAAAGTCTGGAGCATATTTCTTTGTATTATATGGTTCACTAATAGCACTACTTGCTGAAATTACCTGATGCATTTTTCTTTCTCTGCTGCCACTAATCAATTCTGCACTATCCGAAGCACTTTTGTTGTTTAGTTGTGTTGGATGGATGCACAGGCGTAAGTGTGGAGGATGCTTTGCTTTAGATCGTTGCTATCCATTGGAGAGAAAATATCCGGTGCTACCAAGCTTTAGGTGCTACTGTGATACAAGCTTCTCGGCCGTCGGATTCTCGGATCTGATGGCTCTCAATAACTCTACAATATTTGCAAAAAAAACCTACAAGGAGTCCAAAATTCACGCATAGGTCTAGCAGATCCAACAGCTCACGGATGTCGTTAAATATAAGAATCCAACGGCCCAGATACCCGTATCATGGTAGCATTTAAGCCTTCGTAGCACCAGATACTCTCCCATCCATTGGATATGGTTTGGATGGCTGATACATGGCCGAATGTTACAGCGTGACTGCACAGAGGGAAGTCACCTGATCCCAGTGGACCGAGATCAGGTGACTTCCCTCTGTGCAGTCTTGGATGAAATGGAAGTCACCTGATACCCAGTCCAAAGTTGAGGGCACCTCCAATGTATTTAACTCAATTTTATAATCCCTACTCCTAATGGAGGAGTTGGTAGCCTGGTATGGTCTTTTTTCATCCGGTTTTATTTCATCCCATCTCTCACTACCCCTTTCGCTGGTTTTTCTCCCTCCCGTTAAAAAATCAAATCGCATTAGGAGGATCTTGTTTCGTGCGTGCTTTGGCAGGTGCTAATTCAATTCAATTACATAAATCTCTACTCCTAATGGAGGAGTTGGTAGCCTGGTACGGTCTTTTTCGTCTAGTTTTATTTCGTCCCATCTCTCACTACCCCTTTCGCCGGTTTTTCTCTCTCCCGTTAAAAAACCAAATCGCATTAGGACGATCTTGTTTCGTGCGTGCTTTGGCAGGTGCTAATTCAATTCAATTACATAAATAACAGGTAATTAAGAATTCAAAAATCACATCATATATATAGTATCACCTTCCTAAAAGATAGACATAAGATTTTTCTTGATAACCTTCCAAAACAAAATCAGATATTCCAGCATAACAAATCACTACTCCGGCGCGCTATGCCATTTATTATTATCTCTATTATTAAATGGCAATCACAAGTTTCCTAATACAATCTCTACTCTTAATGGAGGAGTTGGTAGCCTGGTACGGTCTTTTTTCGGCCAGTTTTATTTCGTCCCACCTCTCACCACCCCTTCCTCTGGTTTTCCTGCCTCCCGTTAAAAAACCAAATCCCGTTAAGGGGATCTTGTTTCATGCTTGCCTTGGCAGGTGCTGATTCAATTCAATTACATAAGTAACAGGTAATTAATAATTCATAAATCGCATCATATAGGTGAGATCACCTTCCTAAAAGATAGACATAAGATATTTCTTGATAACCTTTCAAAACAAAATCAGATATTCCCGCATAACAAATCACTACTAGGGCGCTATGCCATTTATCTACTATTAATTGGCAATCACAAGTTTTCTAATACAACAAAAATAACATATCTTTTTTCTTATGGGTGTACGATCAATAGGCTCTCGGCGACATAGCCGAGGACTGTGTGGCAACATGGATAACGACCACGATGAGCTCGCGACATGGGCGATCTAGCGTTCACCATGATGGATGACGACTATGCTCTATAGGATGTACACACGCCGACTGTTGTTGAAACGTTCGCGGGTGAGGACAACATGACACAACATTGGTCAGATGGTTCATGATATTGTAGAAAAGAGGGGTGTTCCAAACATAAGAAGGAAAAGGACGAGAAAGAAAAGGTGTTCCAAGAAATAAAACAAAAAAAATAAAGAAATAATATTCTAGTAAACAATTAGGAATGAGAACTAATCTCTACTCCTAATGGAGGAGTTGGTAGCCTGGTACGGTCTTTTTTCGTCTAGTTTTATTTCGTCCCATCTCTCACTACCCCTTTCGCCGGTTTTTCTCTCTCCCGTTAAAAAACCAAATCGCATTAGGACGATCTTGTTTCGTGCGTGCTTTGGCAGGTGCTAATTCAATTCAATTACATAAATAACAGGTAATTAAGAATTCAAAAATCGCATCATATATATAGTATCACCTTCCTAAAAGACAGACATAAGATTTTCCTTGATAACCTTCCAAAACAAAATCAGATATTCCGGCATAACAAATCACTACTCCGGCGCGCTATGCCATTTATTATTATCTCTATTATTAAATGGCAATCACAAGTTTCCTAATACAATCTCTACTCTTAATGGAGGAGTTGGTAGCCTGGTACGGTCTTTTTTCGGCCGGTTTTATTTCGTCCCACCTCTCACCACCCCTTCCTCTGGTTTTCCTGCCTCCCGTTAAAAAACCAAATCCCGTTAAGGGGATCTTGTTTCATGCTTGCCTTGGCAGGTGCTGATTCAATTCAATTACATAAGTAACAGGTAATTAATAATTCAGAAATCGCATCATATAGGTGAGATCACCTTCCTAAAAGATAGACATAAGATATTTCTTGATAACCTTCCAAAACAAAATCAGATATTCCCGCATAACAAATCACTACTCGGGCGCTATGCCATTTATCTACTATTAATTGGCAATCACAAGTTTTCTAATACAACAAAAATAACATATCTTTTTTCTTATGGGCGTACGATCAACAGGCTCTCGGCGACATAGCCGAGGACTGTGTGGCAACATGGATAACGACCACGATGAGCTCGCGACATGGGCGATCTAGCGTTCACCATGATGGATGACGACTATGCTCTACAGGATGTACACACGCCGACTACTGTTGAAACGTTCGCGGGTGAGGACAACATGACACAACATTGGTCAGATGGTTCATGATATTGTAGAAAAGAGGGGTGTTCCAAGCATAAGAAGGAAAAGGACGAGAAAGAAAAGGTGTTCCAAGAAATAAAACAAAAAAAATAAAGAAATAATATTCTAGTAAACAATTAGGAATGAGAACTAAAGATGTCAAGGAATGAGAAAGAAGAAGATGAGGCGTTGATGATGAACACACTAATGTTGACGTGCTGCTGGTTGGCGAAGTGGCTAGAATTAGAAGATGCAAGGAAGGACGAGAAAGAGAAGAACGACAATTATCCCTTGTAGCAATGAATGGTACATGGGTCGGAGGTGGAGCATATTGATGACTAGGAGTGTTCATATTTTAACTCGCATCTGACGTCAGTGTGCATTTACAAAGTTGAATGGACCTTTGAGAATGATTTCTATAGTTACTTGTTGTTTTATGTCAACAATATGTGTTAGGTTAACCCACTTTGTTATATTATAAACATGAAAAATTCCATCCCTGTTGCAATGCACGATGAAGATGAGGTGGACGTCATTTGGTTTTAAAGAAAGTGGCTCCAGCGAGAAATATCCCGTTGCAACGAAAAACCGAGCGGGAAGGGAAGGTTTCGACAGAAAAGGGGAAGATGCATCATGGGATGAGCTTTTTGTGTTGGACCCGTATGTTAAAAATAATATGATGGATAGCCCGTAGCAACGCACGGGTATTCTGCTAATAAATAGTAGTATAAACCACGAGTGGGACAGAAGCTCTGAAAACAAAGAGGCGGCTCGCTGTATAAGAGAAAGAGAATAGAAAAATGGGCAGCTCGATCAAGTGCTCCACATGGACAAAGCAAGTCACGCCACGGCGAGAACAGGAGACTTTGCTCGCGCTCCTCTTCCTCCGATGCCATCGCGCCGCGTCGCCGTGATCGGCGCGGGGGCCGCGGGCCTGGTGGCGGCGCGGGAGCTGCTGCGGGAGGGCCACTCGCCAGTCGTCTTCGAGCGCGCGGCCGGCGTCGGCGGCACCTGGCTGTACGATGGCGAGGCGTCGGCGGAGCCGCTCGGCGCCGGCGGCGTCCACGGGAGCCTCTACGCGTCCCTCCGCACCAACCTTCCCCGCGAGTGCATGGGCTTCCTCGACTTCCCCTTCGTCGCCGACGAGGACTCCGTTGACCCGCGCAGGTTCCCCGGGCACCAGGAGGTGCTCCGGTACCTCCAGGCGTTCGCTCGGTGGTTCGATCTCCACGGGCTGATCCGGCTCGAGACGGAGGTGGTCAGCGTCCGGCGCAGCGGGGACGCGAGCTGGAACGTGTCGTACTGCAGGAGGAAGCTCGCCGGCGCCGACGCTGGCGGCGAACTGCAGGAGGAGGAGGAGCAGTCGGAGGTGTTCGACGCCGTCGTCGTCTGCAACGGCCACTTCGCCGAGCCCCGCGTCGCCGAGAACGCCGGTAAGCTAGTATGCACGTAGTACTGCTCAGTGGTCGGCGAAGTTACTGGTAAAATTTTCATGACGGTCGATCCATGAACGATGTGCAGGTATAGACGGCTGGCCCGGGAAGCAGATGCACAGCCACAGCTACCGTGTGCCCGACCAGTTCCACGGCCAAGTCAGTAGTATCATCCTGAGCGGCCTTAATTTCTTCTTAATTTTGTGATGAACTTTGCAACATGCATGTATCATATTGGTAGGTCGTGGCGATAATAGGATACAACCCCAGCGGGATGGACATCTCAAGGGACATCGCCGGCGTGGCCAAGGAGGTCCACGTCGCCATTCGAGCGGCGCCTGCCGGGATGCAGAGCACCACTGCTCATGCCAACCTGTGGCTGCATCCCATGGTATATTAATACCAACTGGTGCTAGAAAATGTCGTCGATCACGCCCAGATCCAATCCTCTAATCACATGGAGCTACATTTTTTTTCAAATGGTTGGATGCAGATCGATCGTGCCGAGGAGGACGGCAGCGTGGTGTTCCAGGATGGCGGCCGGGTGAAGGCGGACGCCATCGTGCACTGCACTGGGTACAAGTACAGCTTCCCGTTCCTGGAGGATGACGAGGAGGCCGGTGTCGTCGCCGTCGACGACAACCGTGTCGGCCCGCTGTACAAGCACGTGTTCCCGCCGCGGCTGGCCCCTCGCGTCTCCTTCATCGGACTGCCATTCAAGGCGATCCCTTTCCTGGTGTTCCAGCTCCAGAGCAGCTGGGTGGCTGGGGTTCTGTCGGGGAGGATCGAACTCCCGTCGCCGAAGGAGATGATGCAGGATGTGGCGGCATTCTACACAGACATGGAGGCCTGTGGACGCCCTAAGAGGTTCACCCATGACCTCGGCGCAAGCATGTTTGAGTATGAGGATTGGTTGGTTGAGCGGTGCGGGCTGGAGAGGATCGAGGAGTGGAGGAAGGCGATCTATGTCGCGGCCAGAGGCAGGGTGAGGGACCGGCCCGAGAGTTATCGAGACGAGTGGGACGACGATGCCCAACTGCTAGAACAAGCGCACCGTGATCTCGCCACGTACCTCTGATGTACGCTCTTATATTTGTTTTACGGAGGGAGCATTTCTCCACAACGGTAATAACTTTTGTGCCTGACATCAAGATTTGAGTAATGAAGTGAGTGCAAAGCAGAAATAGGACACACAAATATGAAGAAAAAAAAATAGAGAATGCACCAGCCGGGAATCGAACCCGGGTCTGTACCGTGGCAGGGTACTATTCTACCACTAGACCACTGGTGCTTTGATGAGTGATTTCTTTGAACATTCCACCAATTTCAGATCTAGCAAACCTTTTCGGGAAAAAAAATATAAATAGGTACCCACTTTGATGAGTCCATTTACATCCTTCAACACATTATGCTGCCAGAAAGAAGAAAAGGATCCTAAACCAAATCATGGAACTCGATCTTGAGGTGAGCAAGGAAACCTATAGACCACAGTGCATTTGTTTTTCACTTCTCTTCGTGGCCATACACATAAAAAACAGAGGTCCAAATGATAAAGATCAATTACAAAATTCTGCATAGGGACAGAAGAAAACTTTGAAGAGCAAAGAGCAGCAATCTGTGCTCGCATCGTAGATATGGTAGCTATCCTGTAGACATAATTCTGTCCACGGATGGGGGACATAGATTCGACAGATAGCTGGCTGAGGATGCCAAACATGGGTGCAATGCTTGGCTGTGTAACAAATTCTTTTCAATTTTGGTTCTAGTTTCACTTTTTCTTTCTTTGGGTTAGTTATAAAAATGAAAAACGAAGGCAACTATATACAACACAAAAGTGAATGCAATCTTGCATATGGCAATAATTTCTATGAAAGATATATGATACTCTTCACAATATATAGGACATTTTTGCGAACCAGATCTTTCTTACTCCGTTCAAAATCAAAAGGGATTGAACAAACAGCAATAGAAATAACATGCATAGAAGGAAGTGGGAATTCATGCTGTTTCCTGTTGAAAAAATAGCAATTGAACAAACAGCAATAGAAATAGCATGCATAGAAGCAACCATATCTTGTTTCCTGTTGTGCCCCTGCATTGGAACGAAAATGAACATATGAAGATCAAATATAAGAATTCATTTCCTCAAAAAAAAGAATTCAATTCACATAAATTAACATCCAAATCCTCTGTTTCCAAACATAAGACATCTTGGCAGTTGCCAAAAATTTAGGAACACAGGTAGTACTATACAGTATATGGAACTGTTCGACTGAAAATTATACACGCTTCCAGATACAACATCTTTCAACAAAATTACAATAACTAGCAAGTAATAAGAGTATTTTTCCTTTGCTGCGCTAATTTAGAAGGCCGTCACTAAAAATTGACAAGGGTCAATGTCAAGCTCCTTTTCATACCAAACATGTATAGGAGGTTAAAATGCACCAAACTTCAGAAACATGATCTTACAACTGACTTGAATGATTCCACTGACAGGAAAATGGCTCAAACAAATATCTGAGATGCAATCTTTATATCATCCAGCACAAGGGAGCTTGTTGTGCATAGACTAATACTGAGTAGAAATAGAGGGTCTCAAAAAACAGTGTTTCACGACTGCACTTACTTCATGTGTCAATGATTCCAAAATAACATATCTGGTGCAGGCTTTTTGTATTTGGAAATAAGAATTTTTTATCTAGCATCCAGTAATTTTATATATGGCCCTTAATAATTTTGAGATACAAATTTTCAGTTTAGAATGGTACAAATTCCATGCATGAATGAGTTTCTGACCTTCTAAACTATGCACACTTATAGAAAATTGAACTTGTAAGTTTGGGCAAGAAATTCCAGAAGAATTCGCCACAGCAAACTGAACCTGCAAGACAACCCATACATATGAACCCTGTTCAAAGTTTTGCACTGTCCAGATTTTGGTCCTTCGGACCATGGTACCATGTATGCAGCTTCAAACTGTAAAAACAAGAATAATAACAAGATTTAGGTCTAGATTTCAACTATCTTTTTTCTAGATAACAGAATATTCAGTTTGAGTCAGCATGAGTACAATAACCATGAAAAAGGTAACTAAGAGGAACTGTCCAGTAGTAGACAAATAACAAGAATCATCCAGTGGAATTGGTCCACAGCAACATCCATCCTACCCATTCTGCAAAAAGAGCATTAGAGTCCAAAGGCAGGCTGTATGATGATATAAGAAAATTCAACCAAGTGACCGAGATGAGATGACGCTCTGCTTCAAACTGACTGTCGGCTCACTTATAACTTTAAGCAAGGCTTATTCTTTCACTCGGGTATGCACAACCATCGGGTTGAGTTTATCCAGAGCATCAGCCGTCTTACGCATTGTGCAAGAGGGTAGCAGCTACCACAGCTGGACGGCGGGATGGATGGATGCTCTCTACAAACTCAACGAGAAAATTGGCTCCCAGCTTCAAACTGATTATCGGCTGATTTAGCTCTAAGCGAGGCTCCTTCTTTCAATTGGTATGCACAACCATCCGGTTGAATTTATCAATAGCACCAGCGCCAAAAGGCAGCAACTACTACCACCAGAGTTGAATGGCCGGTGCTGATGCTATGGAAAAATTCAACCAGAGGATTGGCTCCCTGCTTGACTTACGACAGACGGGGGTATGTCACCAACATCGGGTTGAAGCTATCCATAGCACCAGCCACCTACCCACCGTTGGGCAGCATCAGCCACCATTGAATGGTAGGATGGATGATGCTATGGACAAATTCAACCAGAGGGTTTTCAGTTCTACTGATACATAGTGGAGCTTTCTGACCTTCTAAAGAATTTTCAGTTCAGAATCGTACAAATCCCATACATAGTGGAGCTTTCAGACCTTCTAAAGCTTGCACACTTACAAAACTAAGATGCGCAGAAGACCCCAGGTTAGCTGCAAAAAATTCTAGCAGAACTCAAAAGACAAAACACAAAAGACAACCAGAACACATGAACCATGTCACAGGACATTGTACAGACACCTTAAACACCAGGGAAATTCTACTACTTTCAATCCAATAGACTCCTCCCCTCTTCATCACCTTTGCACTGTCCAGATCTTGGTACCTGGGACAATGGATGCAGATTATAACTGTAAAAACAAGGAGTTCATTAGGTCTAGATTTTATAACTTGTTTAAAACTAGAGTCAGGATGAGTCCAACAACCATCCATAAATCAGGCAACTACTGCATTCGGGTGTACACAAATATGAATCATCCGATGGAATACATCCGTCCTACGCAGTATGCAAAAGGAGTATCAAAGTCTATTGGCACTTCTTTTGTGGATAATAGAATATTTAGTTAGAGCAAGGCAGATTCAAATTAGAATACATAACACTTAATCAGGCAACCAAAGGGAACTGCGTCCAATTATACGTCCAGAGCAAACATCCAGCTTACCCTTTCTGCAAGCAAAAGGAGTCTATCAGAGTCGATGGCAGGTTGTATGATGCAGAAAAACTCAGCAAGGATCCTTCTTTCAATTGGGATGCCAACCATCTGGTCGAATTTACCCATAGCACCAGCCATTGTACACATCGCGCAAAAGGGCAGCGGCTACCTCGGTAGAACAGCAAGATGGATGATGCTATGGACAAGTTCAACCAGAGGATTGGCTCCCCGCAGTCGACGATGGACCGGTTCGGCCGCCACCAGGGCACTCTAATCCCACCGGCCTGGATGTGCGCGGGAGCAAAGTTTCTTCTTTCAATCGGGTATGTCACAACCATCCGGTTGAATTTATCCATAGCACCAGCGCCGAAAGGCAGCAACCACTACCACCGCCCGCAGTTGAACGGCCGATGCTGATGCTATGTTCAAATTCAACCAGAGGATTGGCTCCCTGCTTGACTCACGACGGACGGGGGTGTGGCACGAACAATCGGGTTGAAGCTACCCATAGCACCGGCCATCCTACCCACCGTGGGGCAGCAGCTGTCGCCGTTGAATGGTAGGATGGATGATGCTATGGACAATTTCAACCAGAGGCCTTTCTTCTCTATGCCTTATTACTTCGGCGGTGGCGGAGGGCGGCGGCGCGCTGCCGTCCAGAGCGCGCCCGGGCATCGGAGCGGGCTGGCTCGGCCGTCGGGCGAACAGGTGGTGCGCGTCCGCCGGGAAGGGCGCCGTCCGTGGCGTGGGGGCCGTCGGGGCGTAAGAGAGAGGGCGGACGAACCTCGACCCGCTGCAACCCGTCGTCGCAGCCGCCGGCGAACAACACGGCGCGCTGCCTGAATCTGAATGCGCGCGGGCGGCCGCCGCCCTCCTCTCGTGGCGTGGAGCTCTCGGGTTAGGGTTTGTGGGATGGGCGCTGCCATATATATGCACGGCGCCGCTCACCCCCGTCCCGTCTCAACAACCCTCGCGTTTTGGAATGACGGCCCAACAGCCCACGCGCACTCGTTCCCTTTTTCTTTTCTTCTGTTGAGGCATTCGTGCACTGGTTTATCATCATAATCATCGTTTTCACGTATTTTGAAACACCTTGCCTAACAAAAAAACGTATTTTGAAACATCTTGGTGTAGTTAACAAATGTTCACATATATTTCAAAACACCATTTAAATAAAGCATTTTTCAAAAAATTAAAATAAAGTGTTCGTGTAATTTTAAAAGTGTGCACTCACTTTCTAAGATGTTCATGTAATTAAAAACAATGTTCACATGTATAAAATATGTTCATTACATTTACAAAAAAATCATGTATTAACAAAATGCATGTATTTGCATAAAATGTTTTCTTTGTAATGTAATAAAATTGGCATGCTTTAAAACATATGTTCATACAATTTCAAAAATGGCCATGTATTTTTCCGGCCTGCAACAGTAGAGCATTGCCCACATACAATAAAATTGTATGGAAACCAATCTGTACATTGTGGCCTAGGGCAAGCCAAATCTAGCTAAAAAATTAAAAGGGCATGGTACATGTCCGCGGCTCATCTTTTTGAAAAGATCGGCCAGCTCGCGGGCTGTCTGATATGGCATATCAGAGGTCTTGTTGTAGAATTTTTTATTTTTTTGCAACCCGGATTTTGTTGCAAAATTTTTTGTCATCTCCACCTTTTTGCAACATAACTGATGTTACGGGAGAAACTTCTGCAACATTGGTGATGTTGCAGAAGTTGCAAAAGAATCATCAGGAGCCAAGAGCACGTCTCGTGGGATACGTGTTGTGCGAGTGAGGCGGCGGATGGGAGCCAGAAAATTAGCCAGTTGAGGGGAATCATTTCCTAAAAGAAAACACATGTAAACATAAAAAGGAAAAACTAGATAATTACAACTTTGTACTAGGCCATAATTTGAACTGAGGGGCCATTTTCTTCTTGATTAAATATCAAACCAAAGTGAGCTCCCTTATACAGTCAAACTGGTTTGTGCAATTTAAAATGCTATGGAGAAGATGCCCTCCCTAGCTCAACCCATGGTTCGTTAGGATCCCGTTACGTGAATTACCGATCCTCTTTGTGATATTTTTGGATCCAATGTTCTTGGTTTCCTCGGCGGCCAACAATGGGGATTGGTTTGTCTTTATTATGTGTTTCCTTTTTCGTTTTTGGTTACAGTTCGGTTCCTTTCCTTTGTGCTTTTGTCCCAGCTTTTCTGTTTTCTTTCGGTTTTTAATCCTTCTTTCTATGTTTCCTTTTTCTTTATTTGTATTTATCTACCTTTTTATTTTATAATTAGTTGTTGCACAGTAAATATTTTCCCAAATGTATGAGGAACACTCTTCAATACACTAGAAACATCTTGTCAAATTTTCATAATACATTTATTCAATATTTGAACTTCTTTTAACAATATTTTGATGAGCATATTCTCGGATTTCTTTTCTATTTGTTCACAAAATTTCTTAACCTTTTAATATAATTTTAGTGGGAAAAAAGGGCGACGTAAATGGGCCACTCCACTTTTGGTTCATATAGGCTTTGTCGTATTGAGCGACGAATAAGAGGACTCAATGCTATCTTAGCTAATGCAGTTTTTTTTTACCCTGCCTTGGCTAATGTACCTCATAGGGCCTCGGGTATTGAGTTGGTTTAGTTTGCATGTATGGTGATCCACAACACCGTTAAACCAAGGCTGTCCGGGATTAGGTTGTGAATTTATTGACAAATGATATCCTATATCTAGGCAAGCCGATGACATGTACGGGCGACATGAATGATATCCTATATCATATTGACAAATGCAATGCTAACGTAAATTATTATCGTATGTCGGCCTTCTATGCCTTGATTAAGAACCGTGGTTTCTTTGACATTGGTTATAGTGGGCCAGCTTATACTTGGCGCAATAGTAAAATGCAAACAATGATGCCATGTTTAGGACTTGAGCTTGATGGCTTAGTTTCACCACAAAAAACACAAAGTTAAGTTACGAGTTCAAAATTATCTTCATAGTTACAGGAGGCTGTAATAAGACTGTGGAAGATAGAGCATGCATGTCGTGAGAGAAACCACTCACGGGATTTCAGATAGGACTGACACCTAGCAGGAAAATTGTCATATTCTTTTGAATTATCTGTTCATGCTATGCTTTCTACATTCGTCGTACAATATTATTTAGCGCTACTAGAAATACTTCTCGTTCACCAAGTTGGCATTAGAAGTCCCCTCATGGAAACAAGCATGTGTATTTTTCGTTTTCGTCTTCTCTTCCACATTAAGAGTGCCAATGAAAATTGAAAACAGAAACTTGTTGTCTCCCGTGCTTCAGAAAAGTAGCAAAATTCATCGACGAACGATGAAGCTTGACAATTAAAACCTCTTGACAATAAACTTGTCTGGTAAACACACGGCTCAAATGGTCAAGTGCCTTAGTGAGTGACTTATCTCATGAGCGTGCTCAACTACGAAGCAGTCATCACCCATCTTGTTGTCATGGTATTGCCCCATGACATACAAACTCACTTTATGCGCCCAAGAGCCTAAAGATGACCTCCCACGCATCCCATATATCCTTATCGCCCATAATGATCATGAAGGTATCGACACTCTTGTGGCTAAAAACACTTAGAATAGCACCTCCAAGAGGATGTCCGTAGCCTGGAATGCTTGCTAAGCAGTCCTTCTGGCTTGCCCTTGGAGACGTGAAACAGGTGGTGGTAAGCCAAAGAACTACTCTCAGAAGCCACCTCTTTTAATTCGCACCGTCACGCACACTAGGCTCAAGTGTCACATCAAA